>NC_056734.1:46932644-47017644 GCF_019279795.1 Protopterus annectens
TATTAGCTGCATTAAATAGAAGGAGTTTATGCCCACTCTCATCACATGGTGTTCAAAGAAGAGGGAATTATCTACCCAAGTACCAAGGTCCCTAGCAATATTTTCATCTTAAAATAAAGCATTACCTGTGCCATATTCTGGGGTAAGGGGTAGTCTTACAAATGTGTCAGTCTTGCATTTTTTAGCATTTGGTTTTAGGTCCATCTTCAGTATTCCAGGCAATTACAAGTGTAAGTGCTTACTGGAGAAGTTGGGCATCAGTGGGAGGATTTGACAATGTCTCTCAGTATGCACTCAGCTGCAAATTTAGTTAGCGAGAGATCTTGGTTGTATGTCAGGAGTTCAGAAAAGTAAACAGAAAATAAAAGACACCCCAGCACTGAGCTTTGTGGCCCACTACTGATTAACGTGATACTCCTAGATGCTGCACCTACCATCCATACCAAGTGAGTTCTGTCTTTTAACTAATTGGCTATCCATCATATCATTTAGGGATCTATTTATAATATATTAAGTTTACTAATTATGCAGCATGGCGGATAGTGTCAAGTACCTTGGTTAGATCAATGTACGCCATGTAGAAAGCGTGATTGCTATCAGCAACTTGTATTGTTGTTTCAAAGAAGTTCATCAGATTAATCAGACAGGTTCTGCCCTTTTCAAAGCAGGACTGCTGCTAGTTTAGCTTGATGAGATTTATAATGTCAAAGATTATCACATCAGATATGACGTGTTCCATGGTCTTGCTTATAAGACTTGTTAGGCTGATGGACCTATAATTCCTGGGCTCCATTGTGTGGTCACCATTATAAAGTGGAATCACTACTACTGTCTGCCATACTTTTGGGACAAAGCCTATTGCAAGGCTCAGATTAAATAGCCTAAGGAGTAACTCTGCCAGTGCATGTTTAGTACTGTTTATTAATTAGCTCACTATATTATTGGGTCCCATGGAGGCAGACTTTTTTTTTTTACAGTCTGTTCAGTGCACGTTGTTTAGTGATGATTGGAAGTTTGTGAGATTCAGGCATAGGAGAGATTTTGATAGTCCTCAAAAGATTAAAATTCATGACTTTGTTTGCCAGCATATTGGCAATGTCCACTGGGTTAGAGTAGGTGGTGCTGTTCCGTATGAGTTCATTTCAGTGGTGGATGTCAGTTCTTATGCTTCAATGTAGAATGTAGCAAACTGCTCCAAAACCAAAATGCCAACACGTAGGTTTTAACGCTTTATTAAAGATCCGTTTTTGTTACCAACTTCATCAGAAATGAACACAGAATGCCCAGTCTCATCATATTAAATACTAGCTACAATTAAAATTAATTGAATAATCAAATCAATTAAGTCTTTAAAACAATTATCTGAAAATGTAAGAAACATACTCCAAAATGCCATCTCTAAAATATAGCCACTTATAAAAAATCACAGTAATAAACCTTACAAGTGATTAATGTATTAAAATACCTAAATTGTAAATATTAAAAACAGCATAAGTTCAAAAATTGTATGCTATGAGTGTATTTATTAACCATATGTTGCCAAAAAACTCATAGCTTAGCTGCTCTCATTTTAAGTATTGGTGCAAGGGATACCATTTCATTGAGACCAGGGGGCTTAGTTGATTCTAAGACAACCTGCCAGAAAAGCTCTCTAAATTCAATCCTGGTCTCCCACATGCCACCCCTAGCATCCAAATGCACCACTTCCAACACACAAAATTCAAATTTGGATTTAGTACAAAGGCAAGAGTGTTTGTAAAGTGCATGACTTTCTTTACCAGTCCTAATCTCATACAAATGTTCATAAATGCGTTGTTTGAGCTTTCTTTCACTCTTGCCTATGTAAAATGAACCACAGAACATACATACTGCCATATAAATAATACCATAGGTATTGCAATTGGCAAATGAATTTAAAAAAAGTCTCCTGTCCCTTTCCTTTAAAAAATAACTCTCTCCCACTAATAGATGTTTGCAATAATTACATGCCCCACACTTAAATAAACCTTTTTTATTATTGTTAGTGGGCTTTCCAGGTTTTAAATCTGTATGCCCCATTTCTAAGTAGTTTTTTATTGTTCTTCCTTTCCTGTATACAAATTTCAATTTGTCAGTGAAAATATTAGTTAAACCAGAAATTTTCGAGAAATTTACCCATTCTCTCTCCATAGTTTTTCTAACAATACTCGATTGTCCATCAAAGGTAGTAACCAGGCAGTTCGTATAATTGTCCATCTCCTGTTCCTTGGATGGAAAAATTATCTCACTACCACTACCTAATATAGGGGCAAACCTAGAATTTCTAGCTGAAGACACCTCTCTAAAGGTTTCATCTATAAGGTCTTCAGGGTACCCTCTACTCTGAAATTGGACCCTTAACCAATCACATTCCTCCAGGAAAATTCCATCTTCAGAGGACATTCTACTAATTCTCACAAATTGCCCTTTAAGAACCCCTCGTTTTTGTGAAAGAGGGTGTGAGCTACTAAAATGGAGGTAAGAATTCGAGAAGGTATCTTTCCTATATACCTTTGAGACAAAGTGTTTGTCCTTTTTCTGAATAGTAATGTCTAAAGAGTTCAAAGTGTCACAATCAAACTTATAAGTGAATTTCAAAATGGCTGTAGTACCACTAAGGTAGTTGACCATTTCACCAAATGTTGTTTCATCTCCTGTCCACAGGAAACAAAGATCGTCTAGAAATCTACCATAGAGTACCCAATTGTCTTTGTATAGAGAATTCAAAAGGAATTTATTTTCCCAATATGCCATAATGATGTTTGCGTAGGTGGGGGCACAATGTGCCCCCATCGCTACGCCCCTTACTTGTTGATAATATTCTCCAGCAAAGAAAATGAAATTGTATTTCAAAATAACTAACATAAGAAGCAATACTATTCTAAATTCATTGTTGGTAAGCCCCTTATATTCAACCAACATTTCCTCAAACCAATACAAACCAGTATCATGAGATATACTGGTAAAAAGGTCAACTACATCCATAGTTCCAAAAGAAAGTTTTTCTGAAAACAATGAATGTTCTAATTTTCTAAGTAGATCCCAAGAGTCTTTTAGAATATTCTGGTTTGTAGAAACCACTGGTTTAATTTTCTTGTCAACGTATTTAGCCAAGGGTGCTGTGACTAAACCTTCTGCTGCCACTATTGCCCTTAATGGTGGGTCACTTACATTTTTGTGAATTTTTGGAATACCAAAAATCACAGGCACCCTTGGCTTGTCCACGTGCAAGTACTTGTATGTCGCCACATCAATAAGGCCATCCAAAAGTAGGTCATTTAAAAGTAAATAAATCTTCTTATAGGCTATATTAATTTCATTAAGGGAAACTCTAACATATTTATCCGAATTATTAAGAATATCTAACATTTTACCCTCATAAAGTATTTGGTCCATAAATACAACACCCCCTCCCTTGTCAGGTTTCATTACCCGGAGAGTCTTGTCCTTACTAATGATATCCAACACATTTTTCTCTTCTAATGTAAGGTTGTAATTCACATAATTGTGTGTAAGGGTTTTCCTAAAGTTGTGTTCTAAGACATTCTCAAAGTTCCTAAGTTGGGGGTGTATGGGAAGGTTGAACATACTTCTTCTCCTTCGGACATTAGTTGGATTAGGGACACTTGTACCCTGAAATATCAGTTCTAAATTCTTTTTTCTAATAAAAAGTTTTAGGTCTATTAGTAAATTAAAGATGTTTGTCTTACTCGTAGGTATAAACCCAAAACTTTTAGAAAACAAGTTAAATGTAACATCATTAACAAGAAATGAGGAAGAATAATTATAGATGGAAAAATCACCACGAGTCCATTTAAAACCTGTATTCTTAATCTGATTAGTTAGTTCCATTTGACTGGATTCCTCACTTGAGGTCTCCTTTGATATACCTGATAGTTTTTTGGATTAGAGTCAGTATTATATTTAGACCTAAGTCTCTCTGATCTCCTCAGTGGGGGAAATTCACTTTCATAAGTCTCATTACCAAGAAATACCTCATCATTATCTTGGATTTCAGTTTGATGCCAATTACTTAGAAAATTAGAACATTCATTGTTTTCAGAAAAACTTTCTTTTGGAACTATGGATGTAGTAGACCTTTTTACCAGTATACCTCATGATACTGGTTTGTATTGGTTTGAGGAAATGTTGGTTGAATATAAGGGGCTTACCAACAATAAATTTAGAATAATATTGCTTCTTATGGAAGTTATTTTGAAATACAATTTCATTTTCTTTGCTGGAGAATATTATCAACAAGTAAGGGGCGTAGCGATGGGGGCCCATTGTGCCCCCACCTACGCAAACATCATTATGGCATATTGGGAAAATAAATTCCTTTTGAATTCTCTATACAAAGACAATTGGGTACTCTATGGTAGATTTCTAGACGATCTTTGTTTCCTGTGGACAGGAGATGAAACAGCATTTGGTGAAATGGTCAACTACCTTAGTGGTACTACAGCCTTTTTAAAATTCACTTATAAGTTTGATTGTGACACTTTGAACTATTAAGAAATTACTATTCAGAAAAAGGACAAACACTTTGTCTCAAAGGTATATAGGAAAGATACCTTCTCGAATTCTTACCTCCATTTTAGTAGCTCACACCCTCTTTCACAAAAACGAGGGGTTCTTAAAGGGCAATTTGTGAGAATTAGTAGAATGTCCTCTGAAGATGGAATTTTCCTGGAGGAATGTGATTGGTTAAGGGTCCAATTTCAGAGTAGAGGGTACCCTGAAGACCTTATAGATGAAACCTTTAGAGAGGTGTCTTTGGCTAGAAATTCTAGGTTTGCCCCTATATTAGGTAGTGGTAGTGAGATAATTTTTCCATCCAAGGAACAAGAGATGGACAATTATACGAACTGCCTGGTTACTACCTTTGATGGACAATCGAGTCTTGTTAGAAAAACTATGGAGAGAGAATGGGTAAATTTCTCGAAAATTTTTGATTTAACTAATATTTTCACTGACAAATTGAAATTTGTATACAGGAAAGGAAGAACAATAAAAAACTACTTAGAAATGGGGCATACAGATTTGAAACCTGGAAAGCCCACTAACAATAATAAAAAGGGTTTATTTAAGTGTGGGGCATGTAATTATTGCAAACATCTATTAGTGGGAGAGAGTTATTTTTTAAAGGAAAGGGACAGGAGACTTTTTTTAAATTCATTTGCCAATTGCAATACCTATGGTATTATTTATATGGCAGTATGTATGTTCTGTGGTTCATTTTACATAGGCAAGAGTGAAAGAAAGCTCAAACAACGCATTTATGAACATTTGTATGAGATTAGGACTGGTAAAGAAAGTAATGCACTTTACAAACACTCTTGCCTTTGTACTAAATCCAAATTTGAATTTTTTGTGTTGGAAGTGGTGCATTTGGATGCTAGGGGTGGCATGTGGGAGACCAGGATTGAATTTAGAGAGCTTTTCTGGCAGGTTGTCTTAGAATCAACTAAGCCCCCTGGTCTCAATGAAATGGTATCCCTTGCACCAATACTTAAAATGAGAGCAGCTAAGCTATGAGTTTTGGCAACATATGGTTAATAAATACACTCATAGCATACAATTTTTGAACTTATGCTGTATTTAATAGGTTGGTAGGTTCATAGGTTGGTACTAGGCTATCAGCCCTAGGGCCTATACAAGCCTAGCCATAACAATTCCCTGGCTATTTCTTCCCACATTATTTACTTTCCTGGACCCCTGTCTAGCAGGGCGACTGACGTGATCCCTGGGGTGAATTTCCTTTCTCCCATCCAATCGTCAAGGTTCCTCTTGAAGAGGTCCAAAGAGGCACTCTGCTTGACATGTATGGGCAATCTATTCCAGAGTCTGGGGAGTCTCTGGGTCAGGAACCTATCCCTCCAGCATGTTTTGTTTATTGTGATGACAAGGTTTAGATCCCTGGAGCGTGTAACTCTGAGGGATTGGGATTTCTTTAAGTGTAGCATGTCCAACAGCTCTGGGTTTGACATGGCCTTGTATGTTAAGCAGAGATCACCTCTGAGTAGATGATATGCGACAGAGTATAGCTGGAGTTTTTTAAGGCGGTCACTGTAGGGCATCTGCTTTAGGCCTGTGATTCTTTTAGTGAGGTATTTCTGAGGCCTTTCCAGTTGTTGCAGATGTCTTGAGAGGTACATACCAAATGGGGCGTTGTATTCTATAATGGGTATAATGAGGGATGAGTACAGTGGGACAATGACCTCCTTTTTTCTGGATGAAAAGCCCTTCGCGATGAGGTGTGCCACATAGAAGGATTTCCTGACTGTTGTGGCGATGTGGTTATCGAAGGTGAGACCACTGTCCACCTGTGTCCCTAAGTCTCTTATCACACTTTCTGTGTTTAGTGTACTGCCACCTATATGGTAATTCATGGATACATGTTTTTTTCCAAAGGGGATAACAATACATTTCTTGGCATTGAGCTTGAGCCCATGGCTCTGGCACCAAGCATCTGTTTCTGTAAGGCCCTTTTGTAGAGTATCCACATCATTTGGGGATTCAATAATGGCTCCCAGTTTGCAGTCATCTGCAAACTTTGTTAGCCAGAGTCCCTTAGTGTTGACCTGTACTTCAGAGAAGTAGATGCCAAACAAGAGCGGCCCCAGGACTGAACCCTGAGGTACTCCACTTGTCACTTGTCTGGAGCTGGATTTGGAGTCGGCTACTTTTACAGTGTGGGTTCTATCAGTAAGCCATTTAGCAACCCATTGGGTGACATAGGGATTAATGCCCAACTTAGTAAGTTTATCTATGATTCCAGAGTGGGGGATGGTGTCAAAGGCCTTGGCAAGGTCTAGATAGGCTGTGTGGACCACCTTACCCTTGTCCATGGCTCTGGAGACTGATTCAAAGAAGTTAATCAGGTTCAGGAGACAAGATCGGCCCTTCACAAACCCAAACTGGATGGGGTCCAGTGTTTGAAGGTTGCCAATCTCTTTGTTTATAAGTTCCATGATAATACGCTCCATGACCTTGCAGATAAGGCTTGTCAGACTGATGGGACGGTAGTTTCCGGGATCCAATATTTACAATTTAGGTATTTTAATACATTAATCACTTGTAAGGTTTATTACTGTGATTTTTTTATAAGTGGCTATATTTTAGAGATGGCATTTTGGAGTATGTTTCTTACATTTTCAGATAATTGTTTTAAAGACTTAATTGATTTGATTATTCAATTAATTTTAATTGTAGCTAGTATTTAATATTATGAGACTGGGCATTCTGTGTTCATTTCTGATGAAGTTGGTGACGAAAACGGATCTTTAATAAAGCGTTAAAACCTACGTGTTGGCGTTTTGGTTTTGGAGCAGTTTGCTACATTCTACATTGAAGGACTTATTTGGTGCTGCTTGGTTCCTGTGGTGTCTTTTTTTCTATTTATTGGTTTCATTGACACCCGCCTGTGTTGGTTTACTGGTCAGTTCTTATGCTCCTAATATAGCTAAATAAGAATTTGTAGTTGCCTTTAGCTTCAGATGCCAACCTAAGTTCTTGGGTTGCATTAGTGGGCATTATAGTAATTTTCAATTTTTAATCAATTAACTGATATTTTTTGTAACCTGTGGGTCCTTCAGTGTGTTGTATGCTTTAATGAACTTTTTTCCCTTTATTATAGCGTAAAGAGAAAAAAAAGCATTTTTAACTTATTTTACTAAGAAAAATAATGTTTTCTTTTAAACTGTAACAAACTGTTCGCTACCCTGCCTACAAGAAGTAATACAGTGCTCACGTTTTAATTTATCAAAAAAATTATTATTTTCAAATTGTAATAAACTGCTTGTTACAAATGTGGCAAGCAATTGTTACTGTTTATATCCTACTAGCACAGAGTGCTACACTACTCAGATTTTAATTAAAAAATACTTTTAAACTGTGGCAAACTACTTGCTACAATGTAGTAAGCAGTTGCTGCAGCATAGACCACACATGGAGTGCTAGAATACTATGTTTTAACAGAAAATGCAATACCAACTTTTAAAAGTCAGTATTGCATTAAGGAGAGATCAGGATCAGCAGTTCTCATCATGCCCAACACTTTGTGCCTGGGGCAGTAGCCTCTCTTGCCCTGCCTTAGTTGTGACACTGACCACAGTTGTCAATGGGTTAGAAGACATTGTAGGCACAGAACCCAGGTATGGAGAGAGTACTTTCACAGACACTTAAAGTTTCAGTGATTACACAGACATGGATGCAGTCTAAATGCAGGAGAGACTAAAGGTCAGGGAGTTTGCTGTTGTTATTTCTGGCACTCCACAGAACCACCTGAATGTGATCCTGGTTAGCTTTTGACATGTTAGCTATTTTGGAATGCTCCTTAGTTAGACTTTGCTTAAAAGAGGCACTATGTGAGCAGCAAAGGCTTTAGCCTTTCCCAGTAAAAAAATGCAATCCTCCTTTATCATGTTAAAATATTTTATGAGCATAAACATTCTGATCTCCTGCAGAAGTGCTCTGGCCCTGTATAACATGGCTGAGGCTTCTGAATTTGGTAAGAGGATATAGACATAAAGTGTGGGCAGCCATGCTATTGGAAATAATTTAGTATTTAAAGGTTCATAAGTGTTTACTAGACTAATGACCATGTGGGGCTTTTTAAGCCTAGCCATGTATCCCAAATCTCTGACAAGTTTTGGTATCCTTGATAAATGTAAGCAGGGGCTTGAGAGATGGAACAGGTACAGGCTGCCTGGTACATTACAAACATAGGTGCCAAACCAAGGATGAATTTCCTGTTCCACATCCAATTCTCTAAGTTACAATTGAATTGAGTTAGGGAGGATCTCTGCTTCACATGGATGGGGAACCTGTTCTAGAGAAGGAGTAATCTCTGGGATACATACCTCTCTCTCCAGAAGGTCCTATTTATATCACAGGCAAGGTTTAAGTCTTTATAATGGATAATTCTGGTGCTGCTTGTTTTGTGAATATGAAGGAGGTCCATCAGAGTAGGGTCTGATAATGCCTTGTATGCCAGGCATAGATGTCCTCTCAACAGCCTGTAGGAGACAGAATACAGGGATAGGGCCTTGAGGCATTCTGCATAGAACATGTTACTTATACTCAGTATTCTTTTAGTGAAGAAAGTCTATGGGCATTCCAGCTGTTGGGTGTGCCTGTTAGGTACATACCAAAGGGGGCACTGTACTCAGTGGCAGGTCTGATGAATGCTGAATACAGTGGAACAATGAATTATTTAGACCTAGATGCCATACCTCTGTTTATAAGTTGCATAACACAGAATGATTCCCTCACTACTGTAGACACATGATGGTCAAAGGCTAGATTACCATCTATGTGTGTCTCCAAGTCCCTGACTTCTGGGTCAACTCTTAGGGGTGTGCTGTGACTATGATAGTTACCAGGATGGATGACTTCCAAAAGGCTACTATTATGCATTTCTTGGCATTTAGTTTTAGTCCACAGCTCTGATACCATTTGATTGTCTGTGTCATCCCTTCTTGGACAACATTTGTGTCAATGGGTGAGTCTATGACTATTCCTAATTTATAATCATCTGAAAATTTGGTCAGCCAGAGGCCATTGACATTGGTCTTGACTTCAAGAAGTAAATGCCAAAAAGGAGCAGTCACATGACTGATCCCTGATGGATTCCACTTGTGATTCTCCTTTTTGTAGAGGTGGACTCAGAAATTCTAACTTCCTGGGTCCTGTCTTTGAGCCAGATGGCTATCCACTGCTTGACATAAAGGTTCATACCTAACCTCTTGAATTTGGCAACAATGCCTGAGTGGCCAGGTCATGGTAGGCAGTGTGAACTGTTTTGCCCTCATCCATTGCTTTGGTGACTTTCTCAAAGAAGTCCACCAGGTTGTGTAGGCATAGCCTGCCCTTGACAAAACCAAATTTCATTTGGGTTCAGTGTCTGGAGGACTCTGGTCATTATTGATCATTTCCATGATAATTCTTTCCATAGCTTTGCATATGAGAATAGAGACTCTTGGGTCTATATTTTCAATGGTTTGTAGATGACTTTTGTGCAGAGGGATGACTTGATGTTCTCCATTTGTGAGGCATGAAGCCTTTTTGGAGGCTACAGTTAAATAGCTACTTCAGAGGGTCTGATAGGTCACGTTTCATGCTATTTAGAAGGTGCCCTGGGATACTGTTTGAGACCATTGATGCAGTATTCTTGGCCTTAGAGAGGTTATTAAGGATCTGTTCCCTAGTGATAGTAGAGGGAGTTATATTTGATGTTATTTCCAGACGGGAGGTTGAGGGGGAGAAAGGGATAAAGCTGGAGCTGAATTTGTCACTCAGTAGGGTTGCTATATCTTCTGGCACAGTATAGGTGGCACCATTAACAAAGAGATATGCGCACAATTGTATATTGTCTTTAAGGTTGTGGACATAGCTAAAGAATGCCTTGTGGTTGTCTTTGGCCTGGGAGGCCACAGTTACATCAAATTTGGCTTAGGGTGACTTTACTTATCCTCTGAATTGTTTTAGTTTTATAAGAGTTCTTTTATCCTTGCCATGTTTTTCTTCCTTCTGCTATACAGCCTGTTGATGTTTTAATTCCACCAGAGTGTTTTTTTTAGTTAGTTCTGTATTTCTTACTGGTGGGTAAAGATGCCTCTGTGTAGCTATTAACATGCTTGTACAGGGTTTCTGTGAACAGTTCCGCATATGCAGCAGTGTTTTTAGGATTTATGGGTGCTTGAAATTTGATCAGTTTATTACTTAGTAATAGGAAATTAGACTTAAGAGTAGTTTCTGAATATTCCAGGGTTAGCTGGGGGGGTCCAGGTTTTAGTTTTACTTCAACGGAAACTATTTTGGGGTCTAACCTTACCGGAGAACACATTACACTAGGGGTAGGGTTGCCACCTTTTGTTGTGGCTAAAACTGGACCAAAGCCACACTCCTTCACACCATCCTTAACCCCACCCATTTCTGCCCATTTTGTGCCATCATCACAATGTCAGACAATGGGAAACACCATCTTTTTCCTGTTCCTGATGCCTTTTTTCTGCCACTTCACTATGCTTTTCTGTAAAAAAGCATAGTAAATCCGCCAATTTAACAAACTGCAATAGTCCGTCTATTTTTGAAACAGAATACCACAGTTTCTACAGTGTTTTCCAGACTACTAGACAATCAGTTTGATTTCCAGATAGTCTGGAAAGAAACAGATAGGTGGCAACCCTACTAGGGGGTGTACAGCATTCTTCTATATCAGTGAGGACCAGATCCAATATGTTTGCATCTCTGGTCAGTGTACTGACAATTTGGTCAAGGGGGTTTGTGTTTACAAAGTCCAGGAATCTCTGTACCTGTATGTTTGGTGTCGTATACTATTACCAGTTAATACTGGGGTAATTAAAGTTGTCCAAGTATATGGTATTGAATTAGATGGTGAGTGTTTCCAATAAGTTTAAGTACACATGTTATGGGTTTCCTGGCTCATATAGGGGGACCTACAGCTTGCAAGGATGTGGTATGTGATTTTGCCTATGATGATTTGAATGTGCAGAAGCTCAAATGCATTGTCATTGTTTGACCAACCTTGTGGTATATTTATTTTTGATGTAATCAAGAAACCTCCACCTTTAGTCCATGTCTGTGCAGTAGCTGGTCTAAATTTCTGGAAGGCATTATAGCCATGAACTGCCGGTGTGCTGTTCATGGCTTTAAACCATGTCTCAGTGACCGCACAGATGTCAGTGTTCTCTAGAGTGAGGAGAGCTTGTAGGGACTGGAGTTTTTTGTTTAGACTCCTGGTATTGAGCAGTAACACCTTTAGATTTTTCTTAATTTTGATTTGCTATATTGGAAGTACCTTCAGTTTGGCATTGTCTAAAAAAGGCTCTGTGGGGAGGAAAAATTTTTAAGCTAATATTCCAATGCCTAGAGAGGAGAGGTGCAGACCATTCCTGGCAAAGCAGTGTGGTTTGTTGACCATCTCTTTCCATGCTGACAAATATTGCACCCCCTTAGAATGATCTAGAAACTAAGCTAATTACTAACATCAGTCATCTTCTTTTCATATTGTGGCATCATCCTTGAAGAAGGTGAAATGCTGCTCAGTGCTAGGCTCATACCAACCTGGGAGCATATTCTGGGAGCTAAATGATATCCCTCTTCATATAGTCTACGGGGGGTACATATCAGGTCATTTGCACCCACCTGGACTATGACTGAGTTACAATGGTACTTGTGGGCCAGTGACCTGAGTGCATGTGTAATATGATGGATTTTGGCCATTGATAAGCAACTAGCCATGACTTTCTCCTTGCACAGCCTGGTGAGAGAGACATCAGTGTGTTTCACGGTGGAGTCTCCAATGACCAGAATTTTGGACTGTGTGGTGACTTGCCTTCTGGGCTTAGAATTAGAGGCTCCATGAGATCTGGCTGTATGTGTTGATGTGGGTGTTGTTTTGAAAGAGTGCATTCAGAGCTGCTGAGGGTTATTGTTATGTATACATCATCAAGTAGGTTTTTTGGGGTTTAGGATAATTGCCTCAGTATATGTGGGTCTATGTGCCTGCTTTGAACTGTGTGTGTGTGTGTGTGTGTGTGTGTGTGTGTGTGTGTGTGTGTGTGTGTGTGTGTGTGTGTGTGTGTGTGTGTGTGTGTGTGTGATGGATACAACATATGTATTACTGACAACCTGATTGACATTAGGAGTGCTTTCATGTGAGAGATTTTCCTCCACTGACATTGTGTAAATACATTTCTCACATACCATATCATTTTGTTTTTAAATTAACTGGTTGCCAGTAAACATGAAGCAATTTCTTCATTGCCTCAGGATGCCCCACAAAGCTGGTAACAGAGACAGTGGGAAAGTTCATATCCATAGCAACATGTCCTTTTTATTGATTAGATGATTGGAGTAATGTCAGGAGTATCTGGTTTGTAACTCTGGGGCAGTTCTTGTCACTGTAAACTAGTTGCCCTGTGTGCAACTAAGTATTGGTGAAATTTCACAGGTGTTTTACAGGAAAATTTTCAACTGAAGGTGTCTGCATCTATACAGGGCACTGCCAAACACTTGAGTGGAAACTAATACATAGACCCTGATGTTTTATGGACGACGTATTTAGGAAGATATTCTGAATGTCATTTAGACAGCAGCAAATCAAGCAGTACTTATGGAAAAGAAAGAGCCAGCTTTATCAAGAATGATGAAAAGAGGGGATTTGCCTGATTTGCTACTGCCTGGCTACTGCTAGTGCTGGTCTCACAACAGCTTCATGTTGCTGGGATAAAATGCTCCTTTGCTTCTTCTCTCAGCAAAAGCAAAACAGTAACACTATACCCAAGCTGAGAAGCATGTCACTGGCCCTTTGGTGACCAACAGTCTTGTCCCAGATGATGCAACGGTCTGTAAGCTTCATGTAGCCTTTTTCCTGGTAGATGCATAGCTCTTAACCTTACATCTCCAGAACCTTTTAATGTAGAACTTCCAGGAAGATGAACTTTTTAAGACCCCAAATGAAGAACATTTCTCATATTGAGGTGCACTAGAGAGGTATGGGTAGATGCCTCGAATAACAACCAGACCAATCAGGAAGGTCCAACACAGTCACTCACTGCCAAATTAGAAACAATCAAGAATGACTTCACTCTGCTCCTTCTCTCACCAGGGGCAAAATATAAGCACAAATTCCAAGCTGGCACATATGAAGCAGTTGTTAGGCTTTCTGCTGATTAACAGTCTCCATAAAATAATGTCCCTATAATTCTTCTCTCACCAGGAGCAAAACAGAAGCACTCATCCCAAGATGACTACTGAGAGGCAGAATGTGGGCTCTACAGTAATTGGTGGTCTTGGAGTAGATGTTGCAGATTTTAAAGGTAAGATGGAAAAAATGGGTTAATGTCCTAACAGTTGCAGTGTGCACTAAACAACTATATTATACATACCTCTCAACTTCTTACAGCAAGAAATCTGGACAAAGCCATAAATAGTATGGACATTTTTTTAAATATTGCTGTTATAAATTTAGAAAGCTGATAGAATAGCAATAGGATTTGTATTAACATAAGTTTTCTGAAGGGCATGAAGTCTGAAACTCAAATGGTTGTCATTATTTTCTGACTGCAGTCCTCAATGATTTGCCAGAAAACCACAACTTTATGAAAAACAGGTCAAAATATGATGCAAGAATCTGGACATTCTGCAAAAAATCTGTACAGCTGAGAGTTATAGTTAGATATGAAAGAGGTGGTAACTTAAGCTTTAGTTATTTAAGTGGAGAGCCACTAATTTTAAAAGAGCAAGATAGATTGGAAGGGGTGTGGTTTTGTATTCTGGTTCTATGGAATACAGTGGGATGGCCAATAAATTTAAATAGGTGAAGGGGTGGGATTTGACAAAATGATATATATATTTTTGCTTACTCTCAATAGTCAATGAAAGAGTAGAGGGAAGGGAATATGTAGTCAAATTAACATAAGGCCAGACAACTAGAAAGACAGTTGAGTTTAAAAACACAACAGTAACAGAGTGGAACGGTGGGGGAAATTTTAATTTCTGCATGACTCACAAGAGACACAGCTGTGGTCTCTGTACTAGTTTAAATATGCAATTAAAAGCAGAATACAAGTAAAATATAGTATAAAGAAAATTAACCACAAGACACATAAAAAAAGAAAATGAAGCAATACAAACACAAGAAAGCGAAAACAAACTTACCTTTCCCTTATAGCATTATGTGGCAGAGTCTGAATGAACTTTTCCAGTAAAGCTCATTTTGGCAACTTTAGGAAGATGAAGTAGTTCTCTTGTGATATTCATTTTTGCAAACAGTCACTGGTAGACCCCAGAAATGAAAAGGAGGTTCGTATGCTCAGTTTTAAGTTTAAAACTATAGCATTGTGATTTGAAATATCCTGTCGGTTTCAGCAATTTTATGGATGGATTCAGAATATATTTATTTGCCAAAATGCACCCACTAACATTATAAATATCAAACTGCATTGTCACCTATAAATATAGTAGACAATACAATAAAAAGACAAAGCAAAGATATGTTTTAAGTGAAAACTTTATACAGTAACTACACTCTAATGGAAAGGACTGAACCTGCTGCATTCCCTTAATGAAAGTAATCGACTCTGATGTTTCTGTGCCTTAGGATAAATGACATTCATCTGACACACACCCTCAGTTATGGGTTGGAAGATGGAAAATGTACTCTGTGAAATGCTTCACAAGGATTTAGGATATTCAGAGTTAAAAAAAAAAACATAAAAACATAGCTGTCACTGTATCAAGTCACTGGTTGCCCATCCTGAGCCTCAATTACCAAATTACATTCTTATCTCACCCTTCTACATATCATATTCAGTACAAGAAATGATGGATTTTACAAGTCTAAAAGAGCTGCCCTACAGTAATAACTGGGTGTAATTTGAGATATTACTATTAACTGTCTTTTGCCCAACTAACTGACCATATAGTTGTCACTGCCTGCTATATCACCATAACTTAATATGTAGCGTACAGTTCAACAAATGTCTTATACCAGGGGAATTCTCACCCTACACTCCCAATGTAGGGGCTTCATTCCTTCACATCAAACAGACATCATCTGAGGTCACAGCACTTATAAAAGAAATGCAATTATTCCTTCTGAAAATCACAAATGCTCCTCAGCTTAAAAGATAAAAATAAAAAGGTGTAATAAATGTTATAGTCAGACTATGCACTTAGAATGTAATGAAAAATTTAAAATCCTGTTTTTCACACAATTGTGTCTTTTATAAAGTACACTACTGTGTTAGCTGTGAGATCCTTCTAGGTGTACCCAACAACACAAAGTGCATTCTTTAAATAAAAAGGAATAGAAAGCAGACACCAATCAGCTATCTGTGACAATTAAGAAGTCAAATGTTTTAAAGGCAATTATAATTTATTCTTACAAGGGACTAAGTATTATAATTAAAAATAAGCTATATCTTCTTCTCTTTCAAATCACCTGAGGCATCTAGTACAACTCATTGTGTGCTAGTTGGTAAATGTCAAGCCACTTTCATAGTATATAATCTGAAATGTGCTTTGATCTAAAATATGACAGCTGGGCTGGCAACAACCCTCATCTTGACATGTCATGCATGTTCTAAAACCCATACCCTTGCATCACTGCCTGGGTAATTTTTAATTTCTATTATACCTTAAGAATTTCTTGTGTATACATTTCAGAATATGTTTCTCAAAAAGTGCTGTTTGAGGTCAAGTGATGTTTCTCAAAGTCAAATGCTGGTAGTTTTATCACTCACAAGCCTTGCAGTGTCATATTATTCTGATATATTGTTCTAATAACCGGGCATTCACAAAAGATTCACCTTTTTATCCAAGGACACTTTAAAATTTATATTTTTAAGCAGGTACTCACGATTTACTTCTACATTATATGAGCCATTGAGGACTTTGAACAAAACACGGCTGCCTTTGAAAATTGAAATAATCTGTCAATTTGATAATAGAAAAACATTTCTGAAGCAAGTACAGATGATTAATTTTAAACTCTGTAATCCCCTGGCTTAAAAAATAAATAAATAAAAGATCTGATGAAGTTTATAAATAGACTATACACATAAGCCAAAATAAAAGATTAATATAATATATTATAAGCACATATTCTAGAAGGTGCACTAGTCCCTTAGCTGTAAAAGACTTCTATGTGTAATCAACAAAGGAAAACCTCTTTAAATAGAAAATAACAGAAATCAAACATCAACCACCTGCGTGAATCATTTAAGCTACCAACTACAGTTAAGTACTTTCACCTTTCCCTGTCTTGGTACACCCTCAGAAGTAGCTTATTTAATGACCAAGAATGTGATGGTGACCCACACATCAGGGATGTAGCTGGGTGCTGGCAGGAAAATGTACAGCCCACTGAAAATCACTTTTAAAGTCACTATTTTTATAGTTTACCACAGCCATCACATAAGTGACTGAGACAATAAGGTCAGACAGATAGTTTCTGGAAGTATTTTAGTCTTAAGAGAAATCAGATACAGATACTACTCTACTTTGATATACTACAATTGACGATTCCATGTTGAGTTTATAGCATTATACAGATATTTAAATTATAATACTGAAAACTCATAAGAGCACTCTCAGCTGCTAAATGATATTTAATGAAGGACCCACCGATTCTTATTAAAATCAAAACAATAAATTAAGTTAGATAAAGCTTTATTCATAGGATCATATGATCATAGGAGGTTACTAGGCTATTGGCCCTGAGGCCCTTATAAGCCTAGCCAACAGTTTAGCCCATGTTTAGACAAGTCAGCACCCAAAGCCTCTGTCCAGCAGGGACACAGGTGGAATCCCAGGGGTGTATTTTCTGTTTCCCATCCAGTTATCCATTGTAGAATCCAAATGTATATTTTACAAACAAACCTGCAAGCACTGCTTTTTCAAAGGTAAAATCATGTTTTACAAAACCCATTTAATTTGCATAATAAGATTTGTGCCATTTAAAATACTCCGGTGATTAGTCTTTAAAAATTAAATGAACCACTTTTCAGTTGAGTACTGCTGTTAGTGAAAAGTTTTGATTAAAGTGGGGTCAAACATGCATAGACAACAACTTATGCCTGTTTGCTTATAAAAATCAAGTTTATTGTGCATTTGACCACCCAAAAACAGAATAGATCTCTACAAACTTAAAAACATTATTAGATCCTTTCTGCATTATAGGTCTATGTAGCTGGATGTTTACCATTGCCCTAGCTGATATTATAATAGTGTTATGCTTGCCAATATTTTGTTAAATTCCATATGTTTTTTGAATTACAAGTGCAATTACAATCAATGTTTTTGTTTTCCTCATGCTTGAGTGCCTGAACCATGATCAGTTTTTGACAATAAGTTTATACCAAGTACAGCTATCTTACTGTTACTTAGTCTTGAAGTTTTGGATATCAGTTTATTTTTCACAAGTGTATTCTTTAAGGGATATTTCTTTTAAAACATATTCATGGTCAATCTCCCACAACTCCTATTACTTTTCATTTGGAGTTAATACTTCCCAGTGTGTCTGAATAATATTATAAGTAGTGTAACAATCATTGCAATACTTGGCCTCAAAAATAATATGCTGATTTTCTGATCCCTTATTAGACTTATTTGCTAATGGGAACTGGATGAGGCACTGTCTAATAGTTCATTGTCAGTGTAGGTTCATTCCAGCATAATATCTGTACAGCATTTCTCTCTCTCTCTCTCTCAAAAATGTTGTGCAGCTTGTAGATCAAAGTGTGTGATGTACCTTTAAGAAGCATTCCGGTCAGTGGGCACATGCATATAAGTACTGAGCAGGTTCAAAGAAGAGTACCATTTTGAGTGAGCAGCCAGAGTGAAAGCATGTATGTGTGTAGCAGTCAGTCAGTCAGTTTGTTTAAGTTTAATGTTCCTGTCATCCATCCTGATGTGTTTGTGTGTAATAAACTATTTAAACAAACACCCAGCCTCATTGTCTTATTCAGATACACAAGATGAGCAACATGGTGTCAGAATGGGATTCAGAGTCAAAACTATGAGGCATGCAGTAAGAAATGGAGGAATATATAGAAGCGGATCATTCAAAGCTCAAACAAATCACAAACAGATCAGAAATAAATTTCCAGGTACTAAAACTGGTGCAGCGGTAGAGTTGTCACCTCATAGCAAGAGGCTCTCCAGTTTGATTCTGGGGTGCCTTCTGTGTGGAGTCTGCATGTCCTCCCTGTGTTCATGTGGGTTTCCTCTGGGTGTTCTGGTTTCCTCCCACGTCACAAAGACATGCATCTGGAGCGTTTATTCCCAGGCCTCTGCTGACCATTGGCTTTGTTCTAAGTCGGACTTTCCCAGTAAACAAATGTTAAATAAAAAACTAATTTAAATGATTTTTTTATGCAACTAATATAAAATTAAGCATTCAAAATGCTCAAAAAGAATTTCTAATTAAACACAATGTCCGAAACTGTGACATATTGATAAAAATATTCAAAATAATTACAAATACATTTGAAAGCATATCTGAATTGCATAACATGTATGAAAAAAGGGAAACAGACATATTTTTTCATAATGTAGTACTTTTTCACATTAACAAAAGCTATTCAAAGTATCCAAACTGTGCAAAGTGTTGGCAAGTGTATGTAGTATTGCAGTACAGTTATTTCGCAAAGTACAGTGACTTTGAAGAGATTTATTGTGCATTTTAATATTATTACAAGTACCTGGTGTGTGTGCATGTTCGGTACATAATTACATGGGCCAAGTTTTTTGTTAGCATGGCAGAAGGCTGTCGCAGACCTAGTTCAATTGTGTTTGATAACAATATTGCAGAAAATTGGAGAGTGTTTGAGCAAGAGTATGATATTTTCATATAAGCTGCTTTTTCCAACAAAGAGACATACAAAAGCATGTATTCCACTTAATTTATCTGGGTCAGAAGCCATTAAAAGGGAGTGTTCATTTGTGTATGCACCTGCTGTGTTTGCAGGGCAGGTGGAGAACTGCCTTGTGGTACAGGCTGAAACATGGGAAGACCTTGAGTGTTTAAAACATAAATTTAGAGAAATGTATAACCCCCAAAGGAATGCTTCAATAGAAAGAAACGTATTTTCTACAAGAGAACAAAAGCCTGGTGAAACTTTTGCAGCATATATAAACTGACTTGAGAAATAAGGCTAAAACATGCAGATTTGGTGATCTGAGAGATGAGTTGATAAAAGACAGGCTTGTGTCTGGTGTTAATAATAATGCAGTGAGAAAGATTTTGCTTCAGAACAATGATTTAACTTTTAATAAGGCCACACAGAGATTTATCAAATATATGAGCTCACGGAAAAGCACACAGCTATGCTTACAAATGAGAAAAGTACACATGCAGTGTCTTCTTTCAGTGCTAATGTTGATAGTATGCAGCATGAGGTTGAAAGATACAGGCTTAAGGGTGTGGCTGCTTCAGCAAAACCCAGAGCAGCTTCAATAAAACCTAAGGCGTGCTCAGTAAAGCAGTGGGGTGACTCAGCAAAACCTGTAGCAAGCCTCATATAGCCACATTTTTATCTCATAACTTTTTCTAACTTTACAGCCACCAGTTTCATTGTTAGTCTAAATTGCTATACAGACGGATTTCAGATGTATGGCAACAAAGGTGAACATATTGCTATTTATTTATTTTACTTGTGAGTAAGATAGTCCACTTGACCTTTTGTCAACCACAATCATAGTAATAGCATGAATAAAATTCATGGCAGTGAAGAGTTACCAAATAGCTGGGTAACTACAGCAGAGCTAGTAAGAGAGATAGCTAGAAAGGTGCTTGGTGTGACATCTGGAAAGAGGAAGGAGGACAAGGAGACCTGGTGGTGGAATGAAGAAGTACAGGAGAGTACACAGAGAAAGAGGTTGGTGAAGAAGTGGGATTGCCAGAGAGATGAAAAAAGTAGACAAGAGTATAAGGAGATGAGGTGCATGGCAAAGAGAGGGGTGGTGAAGGCTAAGGATAAGGCATATGAGGAGTTGTATAAAAGGTTGGACACTAAGGAGGGAGAAAAGGAACTGTACCGATTGGCTAGACAGAGGGAAAGAGCTAGTAAAGATGTGCAGCAAGTAAGGGTGATAAAGGATAATGAGGGAAACATACTCCCAAGCGAGGAGAGTGTGTTGAGCAGATGGAAAGAGTACTTTGAGGGGTTGATGAATGAAGAGAATGAGAGGGAGAGAAGGTTGGATGATGTGCGGATAGTGAATCATGAAGTGCAGTGGATTAGCAAGGAGGAAGTAAGGATAGCTATGAAGAGGATGAAGAATGGAAAGGCTGTTGGTGCAGATGACATACCTGTGGAAGCATGGAGGTGTTTAGGTGAAATGGCAGAAGAGTTTTTAACTAGATTGTTTAATGAAATCTTGGAAAGTGAGAGGATGCCTGAGGAATGGAGAAAAAGTGTTTTGGTACCGATTGTTAAGAATAAGGGTGATGTGCAGAGCTGTAGTAACTACAGAGGGATTAAATTGATTAGTCACAGCATGAAGTTATGGGAAAGAGTAGTGGAAGCTAGGTTAAGAAGGGAGGTGATGATTAGTGATCAGCAGTATGGTTTCATGCCAGGAAAGAGCACTACAGATGTGATGTTTGCTCTGAGAGTGTTGATGGAGAAGTACAGAGAAGGTCAGAAGGAGTTGCATTGTGTCTTTGTGGACTTAGAGAAAGCATATGACAGGGTGCCTAGAGAGGAGTTGTGGTATTGTATGAGGAAGTCGGGAGTGTCAGAGAAGTATGTAAGAGTGGTACAGGATATGTATGGGGGTAGTGTGACAGTGGTGAGGTCTGCCGTGGGAGTGATGGATGCGTTTAAGGTGGAGGTGGGATTACATCAAGGATCAGCTCTGAGCCCTTTCTTATTTGCAATGGTGATGGACAGGTTAACAGACGAGATCAGACAGGAGTCCCCATGGACTATGATGTTTGCAGATGCCATTGTGATCTGTAGTGAGAGTAGGGAACAGGTGGAGGAGACCCTGAAGAGGTGGAGATATGCTCTAGAGAGAAGAGGAATGAAGGTCAGCAGGACTAAGACAAAATATATGTGTGGGAATGAGAGGGAGGATAGAGGATTGGTGAGGATGCAGGGAGTAGAGGTGGCAAAGGTGGATGAGTTTAAGTACTTGGGATCAACAGTTCAGAGTAATGGTGAGTGTAGAAGAGAGGTGAAGAAGAGAGTACAGGCAGGATGGAGTGGGTGGAGAAGAGTGTCAGGAGTGATTTGTGAGAGACGAGTACCAGTAAGAGTGAAAGGGAAGGTCTACAAGAGGGTAGTGAGACCAGCTATGTTATATGGGTTGGAGACAGTGGCATTGACAAAAAGGCAGGAGTCAGAGCTTGACGTGGCAGAGTTGAAGATGTTAAGATTTGCACTGGGTGACGAGGATGGACAGGATAAGGAATAAGTATATTAGAGGGTCAGCCCAGGTTGGAAGGTTTGGAGACAAAGCCAGAGAGGCAAGATTACATTGGTTTGGACATGTGCTGAGGAGGGATGCAGAGTATATTGGGAAAAAGATGCTAAGGTTGAAGCTGCCAGGTAACAGGAAAAGAGGAAGGCCTAAGATAAGGTTTATGGATGTGGTGAGAGAGGACATGCAGGTGGTTGGTGTGACAGAGCATGATGCAGAGGACAGGAAGAAATGGAAACAGTTGATCCAATGTGGCAATCCCTAAAGGGAGCAGCTGAAACAAGAAGAAGAAGAAGCATGAATAAAATATAAAGAGAGGTACTGAACAAGTAACAGTAACAGGCAAATGTATTAAACATATACATGTATAAAGAGAGCATGCACTGTTAAATAAATTGCCAAATGAAAGATGCCATACAACCTGTACCAGATGTAGAACTGTGTTGGCTGATAATAATAAAAGAGAGTGAATGAGCATATGTGTGCTCTTACACTGATGTCGGTGTGGAGAGGTCAAGAGAGTTCACATGACCATGTGCTTTATAATAAAGGAGGAAGCGAGGGTTGTTCCCCTCTTCTGTTTTTAACCAGATTGATTGCCTTCACGTGTGTTTATTTTCCTCTGTAAATGTATGTCTAACCAGACTTTCTTACCCTTAAGATGATACTGCCAACAGGTTATGGGCCCAGGAGGGAAGTAGGAAGCCGATGGCATAGACTATGTTTTGAGAGAGATGAGAAGAATTACGAATTGTGGGAGACAAAGTTTCTGCGGCACCTGCATTTTCTAGGGCTGAAAGATGCCATTTTGAGAAATGTGCAGCAGGATGCAGAGGATGACGAGAATGAGGAGGAAGGCGACGACAATGCTGAGAAAAATGAGGAGGCATATGCAGAACTGATACATTTCTTAGACGACAAAAGTTTGTCCCTCGTCATGAGAGAAGCTGCAGACAATGGTAGAGAAGCGCTTCAGATCCTGAGAGACCATTATGCTGGGAAAGGGAAGCCACTGGTAATTAGCCTATAGACTGAATTAACAAGCCTCCAGAAGGCCATCAGTGAAAGTGTCACAGGCTATATTATTAGGGCTGAGATGGCCATTATGGCACTTAGAAATGCTGGGGAGAAGCCCAGTGATGGATTACTAACTGCGATGATTCTAAAAGGGTTGCCTGAAACTTTTAAACCATTTGCAGTACACATCATGCAAGACGATGATAAGTTGAGCTTTGGTGTGTTCAAAACAAGGTTGAGAAGCTATGAACATACCGAGAAATTTAATGCCAATTTACATAATGATAATGTGATGAAGGCAAGTAGCCTTGGGGAAAGAGTAAAAGCAGAGCTTATATGCTATAGCTGTGGCCAAAAGAGACACAAGGCACCAGAATGCTGGAGAGAATATAAAGGCCAGAGGCAGTGGTGTAGTTTGTGTAAAAACTCTAGCCACAGGGACAGTAACTGTAGATGAAAGAAGAAAGACAATGTGAAACAAGCAACTGATGTGGATGATCACACATTTGTCTTCAGAATAAATGAGCATCAAATTTGCGAATTAAAACAGAAGGGATTAATGGTGGGCACTGGCACCACGTCACACGTAATTAACAACCTGAAAAAATTTAAATGCTTTGATACAACTTTCCAACCAGAGGGACACATTGTGGAATTAGATGATGGAACGAGAACCTGTGGGGACACACAAAAGAGAGGTAATGCAGAGGTATGGCTGCTAAACACAGAGGGTTGCAAAGTAAAGGTGATGATGACTCAGGCGCTGTATATCCCGACATATCCACAAAGCATTTTTTCTGTTAAGGCAGCAATGTCCAAAGGGGCCTTGATCACCTTTAAACAAGGCCAGGACCAACTCTTCTATAAAAACTGCACCAGGTTTGACATAATTGAGTGTGATGGACTCTATTATTTAGACACATATAAAAATGGCACCAGGTTTGACATAATTGAATGTGATAGACTCTATTATTTAGACACGTATGATGAAGAAAATGATAGCGAGATACATTATGAAGCATCTCAGAGCTGTTATGACATTCAAGCATGGCATAAAATGCTTGGTCACTGTAATTTTGAAGATGTGTCAAAATTAGAGAAAGTGGTAAAAGGAATGAAAATTAAAGGTAAAGTTGAGAGACCTAACCTAGATTGTGAAACCTGTATGCAAGGGAAATTTGTACAGAGCAGAAACAGAGAAACAGATGCAAGAGCAAAAGCGGTATTTGAACTAGTCCTTACTGATTTGGCAAGCCCAATTAAGCCAGTAGCAAAAGATGGCTTTAAGTACACTTTAGCATTTACTGATGACTACTCGGGAGTAATATTTGTCTACTTTCTGAAAGCCAAGAGTGATACAGTTAAGGCGACTGGAAAGTTTATTGCAGATTTAGCTCCTTATGGGAAGGTAAAGTGTATCAGATCAGATAATGGCACTGAGTTCATGTCGAAAGATTTTCCGTCACTATTGAGTAAAAATGTTATAAGACATGAAACGTCTGCACCTTACTCACCCCATCAGAATGGGACAGCAGAGAGAAATTGGAGAACACTGTTCGAAATGGCAAGGTATATGTTGATAGAGAGTGACTTACCTAAAGAGTTGTGGATATATGCAGTAATGACTGCTGCTTTTATTCGCAACTGATGTTATAACAGGCATATGGGGCAGACCCCATTCTTTATGCTAACAGGAAAGAAACCTGATATTTCAAGGATGAGAGAATTTGGATCAGTGTGTTATGCATGCAGACAAAATAAAAAGAAGTTAGACCCAAGATGTGATAAGGGGATCTTTGTCAGATATGATAAAAACAGCTCATCATATCTGGTCTATTATCCTGACACAGGAAGGGTCCTTAGACACAGGTTAGTCAAGTTCTTTACTAAGAATGTAACTAAATGCCAGATTCAGACGGACCCAGAAGTGATAGATGAAGATCTTAATACCAGAAGAAGTGTGCATGTTAAGTCAGAATCAAAAACTGACAGTCAAGACACAAAAGTAAGGCAAGAAGAGGAAAGGCAGGATACACACTACTCTAAAAGAGAAAGAAAACCACCTGCATACTTGAAGGATTATGAGTGTAAAGTTGAAAACGACGATTATGTGATAGTTAATGTTGACTATTGTTACCGATTAACATGCAACACACTGCAGAGCTTTAAAGAAGCCATGACTCCGTCTAACTTGGAAAAGTGGGTCAAAGCCATGAAGGAGGAACTTAAGTCTTTAAAGGAAAACAACACATTTACACTCACCACACTGCCGGAAGATAAAAATGCAGTGGAGGGTAGGTGGGTTTTCATTGTAAAAGACAATGCAGATAATACAAAGACTTGCAAAGCTAGATATGTAGCTAAAGGCTACAGCCAAGACGCTGGTATAGATTATAATGAAACATTTGCACCAACTGCGATAATGACATTTGTACGAAGTCTAATGCAGATGGCAGCTCAATATGATTTAGAATTGCACCAGATGGATGCACAAATGGCCTATTTACATGCTCCTATTGACTGTGAGGTGTATATGGAGCAACCTGAAGGTTTTAAGAAGAAATCAAATAATGATGAAGAATTGGTTTGTAAACTGAATAAGTCATTATACGGATTGAAACAATCAGGGCGTAACTGGAACAAAATGTTGCACGATTATCTTTGTGAAAATAGTTTTATCCAAATCCCCCACAGACTATTGTGTATACACTAGACAAGCTGAAAATGAGAAAACAGTTCTAATTATATGGGTTGACGATTTCATTATAGCAGCTAGTGACAATGAATCACTAAACGATGTAAAAGAAATGCTCAAAGCTAAATTTAAAATGAAAGATCTGGGAAAGCTAAGACATTTTCTAGGCATTGATTTTACCCAGAATAGTGGTGAAGTAAAGATGAACCAAAAGAGGTACATTATGAAAATTCTTGGGAAATTTGGAAATAAAGTAAGGAGTACCCCTTCCGAACAAAAAACAAACTTTGAATGTGACAGTGAATCTACAGATCCAAGAAAATATTGTGAGCTTATGGGTAGTTTGATATATGTTATGACAAGCACGAGACCTGATCTTAGCTGGATTGTAAGTACACTTTCACAATATTTGTCACAACCGAGTGAATCTCATTTAACACTAGCCAAACATGTGTTAAGATACTTGAAAGGTACATTGGACAGAGAGCTGTGTTAAAAGAAAAGTGAAGGGAAACTTCAGCTTATAGCATACAGTGATGCAGATTGGGCAACAGATCAAAACGATAGAGGTAGTACAACAGGTTATTGCTTTAGCCTCAATAGAGACAGGCCTATTATTTCGGTAGCTTTATCTACATGTGAGGCAGAGTACATGGCATTGGCAGCGACAACACAGGAGAGTTTGTACCTTGTGTAGCTGTTAAATGGAATGGATGGAGAGTGCAAGTATGTGCCAGTAACAATATTTGAGGACAATCAAGGAGCAATCGAAAAATCCAGTAAGCCAACAGAGATGTAAACATTAAGTATCATTTTGTCAGGTCAGCACTTAATGATGACAAAATAAGCATTGAATATTGCCCTACAACAGACATGGTTGCAAATATCTTTACTAAACCTGCTATGAAATCGAAGATTGAAAATTTCATGTATTGCAGATTGAAAAGTTCATGTATTACATATTTGGAATGTGAAGGAAAAGTTATCCAAAAATATGTTCTTAAAATGTATTTGTATACAGCGTAAGAGCAAGTGGGGGTGTTGGCTGATAATAATAAAAGGGAGTGAATGATCGTATGTGTGCTCTTACACTGACGTCATTGGTGTGGAGAGGTCAAGAGAGGTCACATGACTATGTGCTTTATAATAAAGGAGGAAGCGAGGGTTGTTCCCCTCTTCTGTTTTAACCTGATTGATTGCCTTCACGTGTGTTTATTTTCCTCTGTAAATGTATGTCTAACCTGACTTTCTTACCCTTAAGATGATACCACCAACAAACTGTATTGTAGCATGCATCTGAGCCAATACAGTTTAGTTCTATTTCTTCCATAAGGGGTAACAGTCTGTCTAATGAAGCATGTTGGACTAGGTTACTCTCTAAAAGTGACTAAGAAGGTCTTCTAGGTCTGAAATGCCATTTACGTGCTACACTGCTTAAATGTCATGATTTTGGCTATGCTAATTTCATTATATATGTGTTTACTGATTTAATGCATACAGGAAGTGAATTAAGGGTTGCCGCTGAGCACATTTTATTTCAGTTAAGAAAGTAACATACTTAACAGGAAAATACTGTATATCTACTTAATCTTATATGTTAGATAAAGAAAAGTCATGTTTGTCAGAAAGCTACTGCACCCTTCAGTGGTTATGACTGTTATGGGCAGAACTTTTTCTTGTGAAGGACTTACTAGCACTCTGTTCTTATTATTAAAGTGCAGGGGAATGTCCTGCCGTTGTGTTAATCAGACATCAGTTCAAGGGAATGAAATCTGTGGACTGAGACACATGTATGGAAGGGGAGAGCAGTACATTTCTGTTTACCAATGCTAAACAAATTTGCTGAGTGCAGACACTTTCTTAATTATGAAATTAGATGGAATAAAAGAAGGAAAAACATTTGCACATAAAATAGAATTTAACGTGGGGTATAAATAAATATGGTAGTTAAGCATTACTGTATGAAACAGACTGCTGAACATAGTAGGTGTACAATGCTGCAACTTGATTTAACATAATCAATGCATGGGGTTCCACACTGCAACTTTGTACAAAATATTGATAAGTCTGTGACATTTCCTAGGCTAGAACATGTGGTCAGAGGACTGGAAAACATAATCACCTATGTTTTGTCTTGTTGGTATACAATATCTGGAATATTATAGTGAAACTAAAACTACAATAATAGAGTTACTTAAACATTTGAAAGGTTTACGCTATATACATTAATGTGAAAATAATAATGTGACAAAGATAAGCAGCAAATGTGCATTAATAAAGGTAAGCAACAGATGTACATTATTATAAAAAGGATAACTTAACAAGATAACCTTTTACACCATCTTAAAGAAAAGTCAGACAAATAAGATTTTAGATATAAGCAAAACAAAAGTCCTGTGCCAATGCCAAAGTCCTGCCAAACACCAACAGCTAAATCCAAAAATAAAAAGAAAGTTAGGCAGAACACTGCTATAAAACGTAGTTCTTTTTATTAAAACACGAATATCCAAGGTTAGGTTCTTAGATTTATCTTCAAGTACTCTGACATTCAAATGGATTTTTTAGATGTTTGCATCACTAGGACTAAAGAGGGTTTAGTTTCCAGCATCTACAGGAAGGAATGCTGGAAGAATAGCATGCTAAGTTTTGATAGCATGCACCCTCGATATATGTTTGCGAACATAGTTCAAGGACAGGTATGCAGGGCATCAAGGATATGCCTTGATGACACCCAATTTGAAAGGGAGGTTGATGGCTTGAAGCGCTGTTTTTTGGACAGGGGTTACAATGAACATTTGGTTGATGAGACAGTGAATAATAGTAAACTAAGAAGGGAGAACAGATATAAACCTTGGCTTAGATGTACACAGAGTGAAATGAATGTTCCCAAGGTACCTTATATTAATATACAATGTCCGAAGATCTATTTCAAATATAGTGGTAATATAGGTGACATTAGGGAAATTGTGTACAAAAATTGGAATATCCTAAGAAGTGATACTAGGTTGAGGGAGATTGTAGGTACACACCCTACCTTTGGTTATAGGCGTAACAGGAACCTTAAGGATATTTTATGTAAGGAGAGAGAATCAACTATAGAAAGACCATTCAAAATAAATATAGGTACCCTACCCTGTGGGATTTGCAAAGCTTGTCCACATATTAATAAAGTTACAACTTTCACTCATCCTAATAGTGGGCAAATTTTCAGTTTTAAAGCTAGAGCTATGTGCAGGACAGCAAATTTGGTGTACTTAGCTGAGTGCACACAATGCATGGGGTTTTACGTAGGAAAGACAAATAATATGCTCAAGGTAAGGGTCTTACAGCACCTGTCCAATATTAGGAATAAGGACAGGCACAATGCACTATATAGGCACATTGAGTCAAATCCCACCCATACTTTTCTTTTTAAGGCCATAACCAATGTGACAATGAATAACAGAGGTGGAGATGTAAAATTAATTACAGAATCTCTGGAATCACGCTGGATTTTACAATTGATGGCTCATAGGAGCCCTGGTCTTAATGACATTGTCCCTTTAAAGCCCACACTACAAAAAAGGCGGGTAGTTTACTAGGAGCTCATTGGCTGGTGGATATTTTAAATAATGTTTGTTGAGTTTTTACTGTGTCTGATGAAGGGTTTTTATCCCGAAAGCGCTAACCTTGGATATTTGTGTTTTAATAAAAGAACTACGTTTTATAGCAGTGTTCTGCCTAACTTTCTTTTTATTTTAAGATTTTAGATATATTACAATCTCTTGAAGCTGACTTAACAGACTACTCTGTTCTAGTCTTTATTGTAATGGACTATAACCCCAAAGGAAATATAAGAAAAATAATATCAAATGTGTTAAGAGGATGGCAAACAAAGAATGAAATGTGCCCCTTTAGCCAAGTCTCCATGAATATCATATGCCTAAAGAATTACAGGTCACTGCAACATAAACTATTATTTTAACTAAAAAGCATCCTTCTGTAGTCATTGCAACACTGCTACTCCTTTTCCAGATTTTAATTTTTATTTATTTATTTTTTTTGCCAAGTGGCATTTTGTCCTGAAAAAAAGTTATTGTATAAGACTGGTTTCATCTAATTGACAAACATGAGTGTTCTTTTCCTTACCCTAGAGTTTAAAAGCAATTTATGAAACTAGGGCAGTGTGAAGCATTGCTACAAAAAAATGCATTTGCGATGCCCCTATTCTGTAAAGAATTGAAGCAAAACTGGCACTTAGCTGCAAATAAAATGTGCTTCCAAGAGCATTTTGACTTAAACTAGCATAATATAATTAGGTTTGTATAGCTCTTTCTTGTAGCTTGTGATTGATTTTCCACTATACAGTACAGTCTGCTTGCAAAAATTTAATGAAAGCATTTTAAAAAATACTAAAATCCATTTTACTAGTTGACATTGATTCTGCAGCATGCAGCTATTTAAGCATACCATTATTTATTTTTAATAATCTTTATTGAAACAGTTGACAAGGCGATATAAAAGAGAAACAAATCTTAGCAGTAAATTAAAGATGAGTCCACTAACAAAATATATATTTTTTTGCTTATTTGCATTACTGTCATTAGTTTATGTATATCTTATATATGGGCTGGAAAGCAATCTATCTGTGCTTTATATTTCCAAGTCCTGCAAGAAGCTATAATATTACTTAGTAAAGAGAACCTGAGATCATAAAGGAACATCTGTATAAATAAGTTTGTATTTGAGAACCAGAAAACTATATAAGAGTTGACAGAGACATTCATAACAGCAGGGCTGTAAACAATTTTAAGTGGTACTGCTCATTAGGCAGGAGAATTAGCTGGAATATTGTTGGTCTTTTTTTTTTTGCCTCAGAATATCTTTAATTAAGATTTATCCATATCCTTTGTTTTCTAAATGCAGGGAGGGCAAAAATAGCCATGGGCTGACCTTAAAAGAAAAGATGACTGCTTTGAACCAGAACTCGATCATGCTCAAATGGGGCCATAGTCAAGGAAATGGACCAGGGCCCCCACACCCACAACCATTCCAGTATCCCATTAGCTGGCCATCTCTTTCAAATGACCATAAATACTGTTCATGTTCAAACCTGCCAGTGTGAGTACAATTTTGTTTACTTTTACAGTGATTACAGAGATTTGGGTTTAATCTAAAAACTTATTTCAAATGAAATTTTAGATCACCAATATTAATAGCTATTTTCTAAACAAAACAGTGGCATACTGAAACAGACTTAGCATGAGCAACAGTAAACTTCTATTCTCTTGAAACTCACATTCATTGAAAATACACTTAACCAGTGGCAGATTAAGTGTATCTTGAGTCCTGGGCTGTTTCCAAACCATGTGTCCCTTACGTGCTTTTAGTACCAGACATAAATGCATGCTTTGATTCAATTTCCTGATTCTTGTTTAATACAACAATATCTGTTAGAATGTTTTAAATTTGTAGTTTTTAACATTTTTCCAGTAAGGAGTGAAACAAAATATATGAACCAGTAATGACAAAAGTATACATTTCTGAAAATTTCAACTATAAAAGGCCACTCAAGCTGTTGTCATTATAATCCACCAATATCTGTACTCATCAAATGTAGCCACTATACTGACTGTTAACACATCACATATCTTACTGTGATAAAAAGGGTCACAGTAAAAATATTCCAGTTATTTTATGTAAATGCACACTTGTCTTGCAAAGACTGACGAATGACTTATCTTTATCACCCCAGCAGAGTTAGTCATTTTTATCCACAGACATCCCCCAAAGCCAGCAATTATGTTTAAATTGCTGACTACATCCTACTCAGACATCCATGCCAAAAGATTAATAATAATGACCTAAGTCACGTATTTCAATTTGTTTCACATAAACTCACAGTAGCCAAGGTATTTTAACTTAATTCACACACACACACACACACACACACACACACACACACACACACACACACACACACACACACACACACACACACACACACACACACTAGTTCAGCAAAGCTTGATTAAAATCTATTTAAAAATGACTGGATAGACGGACAAGATACTTTTACTGACAGTGAGTTCCTTCAGCAGTTATAGCCACTTTGTTGACTGTATATACCTCTTATTGCTATAAAGAAATAAAGTTACATGTACTTTATTGATAGCTTTGCACAAACTACTTAAATTATATAAATATTACTAGCATCATACCATAAGACCCAGCCATGTGCAACAGTTTAAATAGAAGGGCATTTATGAGACCATAGGAAATATTAACCAAATGATAAAACATGCAGTCAATGTGAACAATGTCTGTAGAAGTAAAAATCATCTGAATTCAGCATTAAAGGAAATTATTACTAAGGCAAAGGTTGCTACTGGCAAACAAACTTTTCTTTCAGTGCCTCATCCACAAATGCAGTGCTTATTGCCCTTGAAGAATAAATTGTTTAAATTGTAATAAAAAATGGTGTGCTGGTGATATTGCTATAACATTTCCTGAACTAGCTCAGCTATGCAATAGGGAATGGATGGCAATGAAATAGGTTCACCATTACTAGGCATGCAGTCCTGGATACCATTAAGGAGCCTGGCCAAATTACACATTGCTCCAAAACACTGTCTGTTAAGTGACTTGCTCAATGTCACACAGTTAAATGAAGGTGGAAAGATTTGAAACTTGCACCCTTGCTAAAGGAAGCAGCTCATTAACAAGAATTTTAGTCCTCTGCACCACTTACCAGTAAGAGTTTTAAATTAAATGCAGACATTATTTGCAATCTCATCTTCCAGAGAAGGCTTCATCACAGTAATAGATAACACATGACTATATAATAAATGTTAATGATCAGACAGTTCTGGTCATCACTCCAAATAATGCAGACTACATCTGACCTGACAAATGTCAAAACCTTTGCAGTTGCTAGAGGCTGTAAAGAAGGCATTGCAAAACATATTATTAAAATGCAACATGTTTGGAATATATTACACAATCTGGACTTATTGGTGAATTATTTTATTCTTTAGTGCAATTAATAAAGCAAAACAAAGATGATATAAATGTTGCAGCAGGTTTTGTTCAATAACCCACACAACATACAAAAATCGGAAGTATTATTGTAAATAACATACCTTTTTTTTGGGGGGGGGGTCTTACATGCTTGCAGGATACCTTCATCTCACTTTTGACCTCCTTATGTCCTGTCTGTTATCAAGAATAGCTATCCTCTCTGACATCACTCAGTACAAGTCTTGGATGACTAATAATGCTGTACTGTGGTACCATACTCCTCCAGAGTCAACAGAGTTGAAATGGGGAAAAATGGGTATCATTGACATTTGGATTTCATTTAAAATATATTTAAAATTTTACCTAAGGAAAAAAGGGGTCTATATTATAACACCGAAGAGGCATTTAAGCAAACGCCTCTTCGTCAACACGTAAAGACCGATCACACTAAAGTGCAAACGGTCAAAACAGTGAATTCTTTCCCTGGGAAAGAATTTGTTTGCTCAAACACACACACACACACACACACACACACACACACACACACACACACACACACACACACACACACACACACACACACTTACAAACATAACTATGCCCCCACATCCCCCTAACTAAATATACCAACTCCGAGATCGCACTACAGTGGAGAAAAGAGCAACACTGTGTAGTTGGCCATCTACACCTTTGCCCTGTAAAGTATTCATCGAATTGCTTAAATGCATTTCAATTAATACATGTTGCTCATTTGATGTTCGATATTCCATTTAGACGTTGTAATATAGACCCAAAAAAAGACAAAAACAACAACCATTTTTTAAACAAAAAAGACAACAACAAAAACATTCTCACACTGAAAATAGACATGGCATGAGAAACAGAAAACTTCTCTTCATTTGAATTACACATTCAGTGAAAATGCATCTAGCAACTTATTAAAATACAACACGTGGTTCGATTCATACTCAAATAGTGTACACCAAAATGTTAATGATTACTTAAGTGAAGGGTGCAAGATTTCAAAAGACAAATTTGCAACTTGTTAGCTAGCAGCCTGGGACAGCCCGCTGGACACAAGTGAGCATTTCCAGGAGCAGTACAGGGATACTGTCTGCTGGAGTAACTTAGCAGAATCACATGGAAGACTAATGAAGGGTGATGAAATCAGTCTGTGTACTACAGGAAGCATCTCTTTAACAGCTCATAGCTTTACTCATCTGCACCAAGTACTAGCCCAAACACATTGCATTTTGCAACAGTGTGACTGCAAAAAAAAAGGCTAACTTAAAAATGTATTCATTTTTAAAAATGATAGCATTAAACTTGTAGACTTCATACTGTCCAGTTTATTCACATTTAACTGAACCACAATACAGGGGAAAGGTAGGGTGAATGAACATCAGACTAAACAAATTATCATCCAAATAAGAAAAATGCTAATGATGAAGGAAACCACTTTATCTCATTAAGTGCTTTCTCCATAACAGGATTTTATCAGATAATATCCTGTTATGGCCAAAAGCTCTTAATGCTCTGTGTCATAGCCAGATCAGAAAGAACCATTGTTAGTAATAATGTACTTTGTTTCCAGACTGCTGTAGGTGCTGGTTAATTCATTGCAAAGCTTCTCTGGACTGAGCTCCCAATGAGTACGGCTATCAGTCAGGAAATGTCAGGTACATCTCCGTTTTTTTGGTAGCTAGTTTTTACAAGATTATTCTTTGCCTGATTCCACAGTATAAATTAGCAGATGCATACTGTAAGTAGCTATGTGACAATGTGGAGCAGTTTAATCATAATCAGGATTGTAAAAAATATCAAAGCAAGGATTTTACCTCGACTCTATCTGTACACTTTTTGGTGAATATTTTAACTTTGCATGGCCCAGGTTTTACTTTATTTTTTCCATTAGTGTTATGAGGAGACCGGATTTAGATATGCTGTCATATAAAGACATATAAAATCAGATCCTGGAAAGTTATTATGTAGGCATTTTCATGGAAAAAGTTATTTGTTGTATAAGGAAAATGTTACTGTGTGACTTTTTTCTGATCTTTTTATCCTGAGAGTTAACTGACATTACATAAAATGTGTAAACTTTCTGGGATACCCTCTTCAAAATGAAATAAATTAACATATCCTCTGGGATTCATGAAGCTTGCATCAGGCGCCGGAGTAGCATCTGTGATCTAGCGCCAAATATGGCCGTCAAGCGATTCAGGTATGAGCAGTCTCCACATGCACTACCAGCATACGCCAGAGCTGCGCAGCTCCTGGCACATGTATGCTAATTACCCCATGCACAGCAATGTAGCATGCAAATGAAGGTATGTAGCGATTCATGAAGTGGTGCAGATGTAGCGTAAGCATGAAGAAATGTAAACCAAAAAAAAGGTTTACATTTTGTCAAACATAAAATCGGAGCCATGAAAGCAGACCAAACTTACATATTATAATGTTAATATATGCCAATGGCTAAATATATAGCCAATGGCATAAAAAAATGCACAACATATAAAAAAATAACATTTAATGTCATGTCCACACTAACGCAAAGTAAAACTGCAGTGCAGCTGTGCGCAAACAGGATCACAAGGAAAATATATTTAGATGTCATAAAACTGCAATGTAACACAATTCATGATATCCCCATAACAGTCAATGGCACGCATGCTACACCACAACCATGGCGCAAGGGTTGCTAAGGGTCTGTGACAGTGTTCCGTGCAGTAACTAGGAATTAGTAGTCAATGCCATGCAAATGAGTCAAGTAATACTGAATCGCAAACGCCCCGCCGGCATAAGGATGTACCACATGGTGTAGCGGTACAACACAGAGGATTGGCCTGGAGGTAAACATTACCCCATGCGATATCCTACTCATGGCCTTAAAAAACATTTTTACTACTACTATAAAATTTCTCAATTTTGCAACCCTATATTAATCTGCTCATTAATAGATGGCGACATCCACCCCAACCCTGGCCCTAACTCACCCCTACCACCCTCTAAATGCCACCAACTTAATACAAAACCAACACCATCTACCAAACCCCCCAAATCACTCTCAATTGCTCAATTAAATATACGTAGCATCTGTAACAAAATACCACATATTCATGCCCTTCTAGATGTCCAACAGTTTGATATCCTCTGTCTAACCGAAACTTGGCTCAAACCTACAATTAAAGATAATGAAATCATCCCCCCTGGCTATAACATACTTAGACAAGACCGCCTAAACGAAAAAGGTGGTGGGGTGGCAATTCTCTATAAAACTGGACTGCAAATAAGTAAAGTAAATCATACTCTTTCATCTGACAATAATGTTGAAATAATTATTTCCAAACTTCAGCTCAACCCTCACAAAACAGTTAACATTATCTGCACCTATCTTCCTCCAGGAAAAAATCCCACTATTTTAGAAGACCTTTTAAATTGGCTTTCACTAAATTTTCCTCAAGAAACAATACTTTTAGGAGACTTTAATATTGACTGGAATTTATGTCAGCACATCTATCCACCCACCCTTATTAACCTGCATGGCTTCTCTCAAACCATTAACTCCCCAACAAGAACAAACAAACAAAATAACAAAGAAAGTATACTTGACTGGATACTTATAAACAGTCCTCAGCAAAAGTATACTACAGGAACCCTCCCAGATGACCTCAGCGACCACTCGCTAACATACATCATTAGGCATAAAACAACTTTAACTATCCCTACCCAAGTCATAACATCCCGTAGCAAAAAATTCTTTGATCCCACTCTGTTTCAAAATGAACTTATGCAAGTCAATTGGCCATCTCTTAAATCTCTCCCTATAGACGAAGCTGTTAACTACTTCAATCATACTTTTCTGACAATCCTAGAACAGCATGCTCCGATGCGTTCTATAAGAATTAAGTCTAAAACAGCCCGATGGCTTTCAAATACTACTAGGAATCTTATCCTTAGTAGGAACAAAGCCTGGACTAAATGGCGTACCTCAAAAAACACAACTGATCGCCTTATTTTCAGAGAACAAAGAAATTTAACAAAGAAAGCCATCCTACAAGATAAAAAGAACTTTTATACTCAGCTACAACAATCATCCCTACACCAACCACATAAATTCTGGACCACCATTAATACACTGTTATCACCTGGGAAAATTGTCACACCAAATCCTATTGATTCAAACCCCGACTGCCCATTAAAAACAGCAAATGCCTTTAATACTTTCTTTACCTCTGCCATTCTAAAGCTAGCTAACCAACAAAGCCCTGATACCTCCAAACTACTAACCCAAGGCCCCACTCCCCCCCATTCCACCACAAACCCATACCCACCACATATATATTATCCTTACTTCAAAAACTAAAACCTACAAGCCCCGCGGCTGACAAATTGTCAGCAGAATTCCTCAAAATTGGTGCTAAAGCCATAGCTTACCCAATCTCCATACTGATTAACAGGACCTTAAATGAAAGCACAATTCCATCATTATGGAAAATCTCATATATCATCCCACTGTTCAAAGGTGGTGACTCTACTGAGTACTCCAACTTTCGTCCCATAGCAATATTATCACCACTTGCAAAAATAATGGAGAAATGCATCCACAAACAGATACTAAATCACCTACTAAATAATAACCTCCTAGCTAAGTGCCAACATGGTTTTCGCCCTTTCCATAGTACTACTACAGCCTTACTATCCTTTATCGACTCAATTAACAAAAAAACGCAACAATAACATACCTTCTTCAGCCTTCTTCATTGACCTATCTAAAGCCTTTGATATGGTCAACCACAAACTTCTCCTCCATTGTCTGAAGCCCCTCTCTTTTGACAATACAGCCTTAAATTGGTTCACATCCTATCTGGATAACCGAAAACAGGCTGTACTCTGGCATAACCATCTCTCTGATCTCCTTCCCACCTCCATAGGAGTCCCTCAGGGCTCTATCTTAGGTCCTCTACTATTTTCTATCTTTATAAACGACCTTCACCTAGCCACTCCCCTATCAACTTGCATTCAATATGCAGATGATACAACCATCATTTGCTCAGCCCCAACACAGTCTGAACTTTATTATCTCACACAAAATACCTTCACTACCATAGAGCAATGGTTCTCTAACCATTGTCTCCTCCTTAACCCAAAGAAAACCAAACTCCTGATTTTTACACCCACTCTCTTGTCTCCCTCCATTAATTTCTCACTCACAGCCAACGATGGCATCCTTATCTCCCCAGACAATAACACCAAACTTCTAGGCATTACAATTGACAACCAACTCAAATTTGACACGCACATTGACTCTACAATAAAATCAACAAACAGAAAACTAGGCTCTCTTTACAGAATTAAATCTTTCCTTACTCCAGAAGCCAGAACTACAGTAGCTAGAACCCACTTAATCTCTTCCCTTTTATATGCCTCCCCAATCTATACAAATCTTTCTAAATATAATCTTAACAAACTAACTACATCATATAAAAATATTGCCAGATTTGCTACAGCCTCTCCATACAGGACTCATCATTGTTCTAATCTTAAAAAACTAGGGTGGCTAGAACTACCTAACCTAATACATTTTAACCAACTTACAATTTCCCATAAAGCCCTCTACTACCCTGACAATACTCCAATGCTCTCCACCCTCATACAATCCTATAGCAATCTAAAGAACCTGCGCTCCTCTAACAAAATACTGATTCATACTTCTCTATCTAGGAACTCAGCAGGTGACTCCACATTTTCAAACTCAGTTGGGAAAATATGGAATCAACTACCTCAAGACCTCACTACTCAAACCTCAATCCCACTATTTAAAACTAAACTGAAACTCTTCTTTTCCAACCATTGGCTTTGCTCTTGCAATAACCCAGACTAACCTTTTGTACCTCCCTGCTATGGGACTCTTTCCACCCTCTCTTGTTCTTATATCTAACTCTTTTTATTACTCTCTACAAAACTGTTTCTATTACGTCATTTCTAATAAAGGCACAAAATCTCTACTTTTCAACTTCTTATAAAGATGTAATACAGTAACTAGATACTTTAATTGGATTTTTATACTGTACACGTTCCTATGTAATAGTGAAACTAGGTACTTTACCTCATATTGTACTCAAATGTTTTTAATTCTATCAGAAGGTTTAAAGTACATGTTTTTGATTTTTGATTTTTGATCTTATTTGTATATGCTGATATATTATGATAAATTTTTGTTTAGTCTTACTATAGTAGTATTGTAGAGGAGCTTTTCTCCCCAGGCCTCCACTGAAAAAGGACATGTATCCAGTTGGACTAGCCCGGTAAACAAATGTAAAATAAAATAAAATAAATAAATGACATCAAGAGAGGGGTTCGCCACCGTAGCTGTAAGCACATTGGATCATTGCTAATCTTGGTTGCCTGTTGCTAAGCAAAGCCACAGGATAGGGGTGTGGAAGTAGCCATAGCTTTGCTTAGCTGAGAGCACACAAGGTAACCAAAAGTTCATGTGAACCTGGATGAAAAAGCGCATGAAATCCAGTAAATGGCTGTGCGCACCATAGCTGAAACAGGAAGGATACGGGAAGACAATAACGAAATGCTGCAGCATGGTAATTGGAGTACAAATGAGTAATTAACACCTAGGAACTCACAGTGGGCCATAGACAACAGCTAACAAGGCAGCTAGCAGCTACTTGCAGAACAGGAAAGGGGAGGTGCCGTACAGCAAAGAAAAGAGAACTGTCACAGCAGAACAAAGTAAACTTGCAGTAGATCAGCGACATAACACATTTCCCAACACAATCCTGGGTTGTGAAAGTACAAAACAAGAAAGCCGGCAGCTGGATGCATGCCTGACAATGGGAGGGGAATTGGGTTGAAAATTGAAGTAAAGGGCGATAGATGAATCACGGCTGCCAAGCGTAAGTCAACACTAAATGCCCCACAATAGCAGTACCTGATGTAAAACCAATAATTAAGATACCCTGCAGCTGGAATAGTACAAACACCCAATTACACCTGCATCTTCCATTGCACAATAGTATAAGGAGTGAAAGCCCGACAGACACACTTGTGTATTCCCAGACACTCTGCACCATTGGTGTATACAGACGGGGAACTTTTAATATGTACATGCTAGGGGCCGCCATAGCTTTGATTCACCAGCATGTGTTGGAGGCTGATGGTGGTGTGGAGGATGATGCTGAACCATCTCAGGCACCGGAGTAGGAGAAGAGTGTTCAGACCCAGGGTAACCTACCAGGGGCTACATGATCTGGAGATAGTAGAGCGTTACAGGGTGGACAGGGACATCATACAGCAACTTGTTGAGCTGTGCCAGCCATGCCTCAGAGCCAGAAGTAACAGAGGGGAACCCATCCCAGTGGACACGAAGGTATGTGTAAGCTTGAGAATACTAGCCACAGGTACCTTCCAAAGGCCAACTGGGGATATCATGGGGATCTCACCGGCATCAGCATCCAGGGTACTCCACCAGTTCCTGGATGCCATGTTACCACATGCTAATGAGCACATGTACTTCCCCCGAATGCAGGAGGAGTTGGCCAGCAATATGCACTCTTCCACCGTGTGGCAGACTACCTGGAGGTACTGGGTGCAATAGACTGCACGCACATACACATCAAGTCACCACCCGGTGAGCAGGGTAGGCACTACATAAACCACAAGGGATACCCCTCCATCAACTGCCAGGTCATGTGCAATGCCCAGGGCATTATCATGGATGTGTGTGCTGGCAGCCCTGGAAGCTATCACGACTCCCACATCTGGCATGCCTCACAGCTGTATCAGGTATTTGCTAGGGGGAACATCCCATATGGCCACCTGGTGGGGGATGCTGGCTATGCACTGGAACCGTGGATGATGACTCCCATCAGAAATGCACACACAGCCACGCAAGAACGCCATAATGAGGCACACGCAGAAACCAGAATCATCATAGAGTGCGTGTTTGGGATGCTGAAATCACAGTTCCGTTGCTTGGATATATCTGGTGGAGCCTTGGAGTACTCTCCAGGCATGTGTGCCCACATCTTCATAGTATGTGCCATGCTACACAATATGATCCTGCAGAAACAGCTGCAGCAGGGACAGAATGGTGAAGGCCCTCATAGCCCACCACCATTGCCAAGGGACCCACAGGCACAGTGGGACTCAGACCACGAACACCCTGTGCTAGCCCCAGTAGGCAGACGGAGGCATGCCCAATATGCCCATGCCTTGGCAAAGAGGGAACATATAGCACACACACTGACAGTGTAGGCACTCATGGACTGACACCCTTCTCCACCCGTACACACAGCAAACATGGATGGCACGCACACACGACCACCTGTAAATTGTCATGTATAGGTGGTCTACTGTGTGCATCCTATATAGGTAGCCCTCAACTATTGTACACACAACCACCATTGGCACAAGTTAAGTCAATACCTGAACAGTAAATTAAGCTATCAGCATGTGTCCATACTGTATGTAGAGGTTCATAGATACATAGGTAGGTACATGCCCAACTGCCAAGGCCACTCATAAGCATAGGCAAAAAGTGTCTGCTGTTGCCACCCCATCGATTAACTAACTGTCCCTCTGTGGAGCAGAGCCAATTGCGGGATCCCTGGGGTGTATCCACTGCTCCCCACCAATTCTGCAAGGATTCCCTGGAGTGTTAGTGAGGGGTTTTGTATAATGTAATCAGGGATGTAGTTCCAAATAATGGGGAGTATCCCTGACAGGAATCTTCACAGATGTGTACATGTTACATAGTATACCTTAAACACAGCTTGCATATATAGGTAGTTCTCCACAGAATAATAAACATGTGGAACACACAACCACTGAAATGTGCGTTAATCACCCTTGCACTACCAGTGCCTGCTCTAAGAGGTAAGATATCACTGCCAGGATTAGAACACGCAACTATGTACACAGTCTTCACAATAACATACCACTAAGCTACCTGAGATGTACCAATGGCAGTCGTGTATACTGACATGATAAAACACAAAAGGTAGGAATCTGTTGAAATAGGACAAACCGGCATGTACCCAATGAAGGGTGTATGTTTTATATCTATCTATCTATCTATCTATATATATATATATATATATATATATATATATATATATATATATCATCATATACAGAGAGGGAGAGAGGGGGAGAGAGAGATATATATATCGATATATGGGGATATACACACACATATATATATATGCATCACTTCCTGTTCACCATAAGGGACCTTAAAGCAACAGTAAAGCCTTGGTTCTAAAATACAGACTGAGGCAATATACACACATTGAAAATTAAGAAGTTGATCTTGTAGAATCATAAAGATCACACCCTTATGGTGAACAGGAAGTGATGCAAGTGCGTGTAATGTTGGAAGTTGTATTTAAATGCTTTGATATTTATTTTTAGCTGTAACGTCTGAGGAAGAGAACTTGTTTCTTGAAAGCGCTAACGTTTATCAATAAATTTCTACTCTCTATTCTCTATCCTGGTATATTGATTTATGCAGGACCAGTGTTCTCTACCAAGTTTTTACTGAGTTTGACTGTTGTGGTTTACCTCCTCAGCCTTTGGTTCGTTGGGACATATACAACGCTACTTTTGCTTGGGGTTTGGAGTTGTCTATATCTATATATATATATATATATATATAAAACATCTGCATAATGATGGAAGTACATATAAATGGAATACCTACCACATACCGACTGCTTTGCATACCGATGCGCATAATCCCGAGGCTTAAGGTCCAAAAGAACACAGTACCGAAACACCAGATGCGCGAGGTGTAAAATCACAATGTTAAGGGACAGTTAGTCAGTGCTTCTGGTGTTGCGGTTCAGGTAGGTTACTGTGTGTAAGTGTGTTTCTTAGGGCTGTAGTGTGTGTAAGTGTATGTTCTGGGTGTAGTGTGTTCTTGGGGGACTGTAATGTGTGGGTGTGGGTTAGCTTTGTGCGTCTGCGCGATCTAGGAGGTAGAATATTAAAGTAGGGGGTGTGGGGGGTGCAGACACCTACATGGGGGATGTAGGGAGGCTTGTTTGGATGTGGTGGGTAGCAGTGTGTGTGTGTGTGTGTGTGTGTCTGTGTGTGTGTGTGTGTGTGTGTGTGTGTGTGTGTGTGTGTGTGTGTGTGTGTGTGTGTGTATGTGTGTGTGTGTGTGTGTGTGTGTGTGTGTGTGTGTGTGTGTGTGTGTGTGTTCCATGTTCATGTTAACTTTTGCGAGTTACTGTCGCTGTCGGTAATGTGGGGTATGGTAGTCTGGGCCTGGTACTGTGTGCATCGGAACTGTGTGGTTTTGGGATTCCATAGGTATCCCGTATACAGTGGTTGAAGTGTTCATATATGTGTATAACATGGACCATAGCAATCACACATTCTGCCACAACAAACCTTTATGAACAAAGGATATGGAGAGTATATGCCTACACACTATTACAAATATGTGTTATGGAAATGAGCCAATGATAGTGTTACCACACTTTGCGAGGGATAGTCCCCTTAGGGCGGTTGTGTCCTTACCAAATATATTAAAAGTGACAAATGTCCTGGGATTGTAGGACATAATTATGTCCCATATGTACTGTAATAGTTGCATACAATAGTTCTTTCTGTATCTAAAATACCTACATGTTACAAGAAATAGGATAAGCAACTAAACTGCTACAAGAACAAGCTTATAATTAGGCAAGAAAGGAAAGTTCTATCCCTTGTACTGACCATGGGTTTGTGTCAGCCTGTAAAATCAGATGTGTGTCCTGAAAAGGACCCACTATGGACATATGAAAAGGTGGCAACCCTAGCCAAAGAGGGTCAGTCACCAATACAACTACGATGACTGCAAATACCTATGACAGAAATACACAGCTATCATGTAGCAACACATTATTACATTCTGATGTATTTCCGAAGGGATTCAAGGACTAACATCACCTGCATGCTATACAGGAACCACATAACAGTGCTTTAATGAATCAGCCTGCAATTACATTAGTATTAGTCCACTAAAGGATAGGTGTTCAAATAGGGAAGGAACCCTCACGCACAAAGCGATTATGTATAAAAGCAGTTCCTACACACCTGCATCTGCTATGCACACCCACTAACACCACCCCCACACCCAAACAATTACAATACAAACTGTAATAACATCACAAATCATTCACTCACTGTACAACATCTGCAGAAGCCTTAACATACCTTGTCAGAGACACACTAACATGGCCCTATGTGAAATAGTTGCTGTTATACAATGGAACAGCTGCTGATGTTACAGGGTTTGTTTGCACTAATCCTGTTTCAGAGGGTTGTGTGTACACTGGGATGTGTTAGCAATTACTGAGTAACAGCACAGTATGCTACACTTGTACACCAAATCAAGGAAGTCTGGTGAGCACACTGTAAACCACATAACAGTTCATGCATAACCATACAGCCTTGAGCTGCCCAAACATCCTTGCTGGACTTAAACATCTGCAGATGTAGCAGGTACAAACAAACCCTGCATAAGTAGCAATGTTCTGAAATATGACAGCTGTACTCACATGTAGAACAAAATCATCTAGCCATTACACACAATCCACAGGAGTCATTAAGCTAATATATCTCTGTCTGTCTCCATATAGCTGTTGAAATATATCACAAACAACACATCCAGGCCATCTTCCTCGAAAGTAAGGCAAATGGACAATGCCCAAAAGGAGTACTCTATTATACATCACTGTTGCCATGGTATCGGCTAATGGAGTAGCTGCACAGCTGATGTGCATCTAATTAACTACTTTGGAACACCAATTGGTGTTCAGGATAGCACATGTTAACGATATTTAACTAGAAAAGTATGGGTTATCACACATTAAAACCATCCGTATATACCAGCAGAACATTACAAAGAAGATTGAAACACAAACAGAAAAGGATTGAATCAACAGTTAACGACACCTCATGTTACTAATAAGGTATGTAGAACAGTCAGTATGTCTGTGTATTTAGTACTTTTTCTGTAGTATTTAAAGTGCACACAAGCCATATAGTGGAAACAATTATCTTGTAGTGATGTATTGTTGAGCATAGTAATGCTTGTAGTATTTGTGTGTACTGCTGTAGGTCACAAGGCAAACATCGCATACACCACAAGGGATGCTATATAAGGGCTTTGAACAGAAATATTCCTCACCAGCTGCTGTAAGTGACAGGGCTGGTCCAACAAGTATGTGCTATAACAGGGAATAGTATATGTTGATATATTGTAACGGTAGCCATATGTATGGGTTTATTACTGAGAATAACATGTCAAAGGTTGGGCCACTATGCAATTATGATTTGCATTGTAAGGGTGATGTGCAGAGCTGTAGTAACTACAGAGGGATTAAATTGATCAGTCACAGCATGAAGTTATGGGAAAGAGTAGTGGAAGCTAGGTTAAGAAGGGAGGTGATGATTAGTGATCAGCAGTATGGTTTCATGCCAGGAAATAGCACTACAGATGCGATGTTTGTTTTGAAAGTGTTGATGGAGAAGTACAGAGAATGTCAGAAGGAGTTGCATTGTGTCTTTGTGGATTTAGAGAAAGCATATGACAGGGTGCCTAGAGGAGTTCTGGTATTGTATGAGGAAGTCGGGAGTGTCAGAAAAGTATGTAAGAGTGGTGCAGGATATGTACGAGGGTAGTGTGACAGCGGTGAGGTCTGTGGTGGGAGTGATGGATGTGTTTAAGGTGGAGGTGGGATTACATCAAGGTTCAGCTCTGAGCCCTTTCTTATTTGTAATGGTGATGGACAGGTTGACAGAAGAGATCAGACAGGAATCCCCGTGGTCTATGATGTTTGCAGATGACATTGTGATCTGTAGTGAGAGTAGGGAACAGGTGGAGGAGACCCTGGAAAGGTGGAGATATGCTCTAGAGAGAAGAGGAATGAAGGTCAGCAGGACTAAGACAGAATATATGTGTGTGAATGAGAGGGAGGATAGAGGAATGGTGAGGATGCAGGGAGTAGAGGTGGAGAAGGTGGATGAGTTTAAATACCTGGGATCAACAGTTCAGAGTAATGGTGAGTGTGGAAGAGAGGTGAAGAAGAGAGTACAGGCAGGATGGAGTGGGTGGAGAAGTGTGACAAGAGTGATTTGTGACAGACGAGTACCAGTAAGAGTGAAAGGGAAGGTCTACAAGAGGGTAGTGAGACCAGCTATGTTATATGGGTTGGAGACAGTGGCATTAACAAAAAGGCAGGAGTCAGAGCTTGACGTGGCAGAGTTGAAGATGTTAAGATTTGCACTGGGTGTGACGAGGATGGACAGGATTAGGAATAAGTATATTAGAGGGTCAGCCCAGGTTGGAAGGTTTGGAGACAAAGCCAAAGAGGCATGATTATGTTGGTTTGGACATGTGTTGAGGAGGGATGCAGAGTATATTGGGGAAAAGATGCTAAGGATGAAGCTGCCAGGTAACAAGAAAAGTGGAAGGCCTAAGATAAGGTTTATAGATGTGGTGAGAGAGGACATGCAGGTGGTTGGTGTGACAGAGCACTATGCAGAGGACAGGAAGAAATGGAAACAGTTGATCTGCTGTGGTGACCCCTGACGGGAACAGCCGAAAGAAGAAGAATATTGTGGGATATTGTGCCAATAACTGTGTAATGTACAGTATTGTAGGCAGATATGTATTACAAGTTACATAGCATTACTGTTATGTTAGGCAAACATTAGTTATGTCTATTGGCATTTACAGTACACAATAACAGGATACATATGTATTTCAGTCACCCGATAGTTTATCAGCATGATAGCAAAGTAAAATGGAAGAGCTAGTTAACTATTCATGCACATAAGACATGTAATATGTGCAAAGGTAGGTACTAGACTGTCCTACCAAAGGTATTTATAAGCCTAGCTAGAGTCTGTTGGCTTTCACAACCCCCATAGGTTAGTTCCATGTGCCTGTGAATGACAGAGCCATTAGTTCCCTGTGCCTTTATCCAGCAGAGCCACTGCAGTGATCCCCGGGGTACATGTCTGTCTCCCATCCACATGTCAAGGTTTCCCTTGAAGAGAGCTAGTGAGGGGCCCTGCCTGATGTACATTGGAATCATGTTCAAAAGCATGGGGAGTGACCGGGTCAGGAATCTATCCGTCCAGTACGTCCTAGTCATCATTGTGGTTAGGTGCATATCCCTAGAGCATGTGGCTCTCAGGGGCCTCTGTTTAGGTGGAGCATATCCAGCAATACTGGGTTGGACATGGCCTTGTATGTCAGAGATCACCTGTGAGTATGCGGTATGCAACGGAGTACAGCTGGAGTTTCTTAGGTTGGGTTGCATAGGTCATCTGTTTGAGGTCAGTAATCCTCCTGGTGTGGTACTGTTGTGGTCTTCCAAGCTGTTGCAGTTGTCTTGTAAGGTATATCCCAAATGGGGTGTTGTATCCTTTAATGTGTCTATTAATTCACGAGTAGAGAGTCACAATGGCTTCCTTTGATCTGGATGCGAACCCATTAGAGACTTGGGGGGCCATGTAGAAGGATATTCTAACCACCTCGTCATTATGGGTATCGAAGAAGAGATTGCTATCTACTGGGGTTCCCGGATCCCTTATTACCTTTTCTGTATGTAGGGGACTAGCACCTATGTGGTAGTCCATGGGTAATTAGTTTTATCCAAAGGGGATGACTATGCACTTTAGGCATTCAGCTTGATGCCATGATATTGACACCAGGTATCCACCTCAGTGCGACCCTTCCAGAGGGTGTCTGTAACAGCTGGGAAAACAATTATGTCCCCTAGTTTGCAGTCATCTGCAAACCTTTTCAGCCAAAGCCCTCCTGTGCTTGTCTGTACATCAGAGAATTATATACCGAACATAAGGGGTCCTAGGACTGAGCCCTGGGGGATGCCATTTGTAACTGATATATAGTCAGACCGACCTAGGGTATGCAACTCCCACTGTGTGGGTTCTGTCTGTGAGCCACTTTGCAAGCCATCACATGATGTAGGGGTTAATGTTCAGGTGGATGGGTATGTTGATAATACCAGAAGGAGGAATGGTGTTGAAAGCCTATGAGAGATCTAGGTAGGCTGTGTAGACCTCCTTACACTCATCTAATGCCTTGGTAAATGTCTCTAAGACCGGATCCACCAGGTTTAAGAGGCATGGTCTACCCTTAACAATGCCAAACTTGGAGGGTCAAAGGTTTGGAGGTACCCAATGTCTCTGTGACTGAGAGCCATGATGTGCTCCATAGCCTTGCAGACCAGGCTAGTCAGGCCTATAGGGCAATAGGTCCCATGGTCCATTGTGGTGCCACCTTCATGGAGTGGGATAACTGTTGCTGTGTGCCATTCAGGGGGCACTAAGCCCAGTGCGAGGCTATTATTGAACATGGTGCATAGGTGGGGAGCCAGTACGTTCTGAAGTTCATATAAAACGCAGCCTGGGATGTTGTCCGGTCCCATGGATGCTGTGATATTGGCTTTAGAGTGTGCAGCTTTGAGAGGGAGGGGGGAAAGGTAGCACTGAACCTATCTGCCAGGATGTTGCCAGTATCAGTTGCTTCTGTAATGCTTGTGCCTTTGTGCTGTAACTCAGAGCAGATCTGGTTGTTGACATCAAGATATGTGACATAGCTATAGAATGCTTTGTGGTTGTTGCTGGAATTAGTGGCAGTTTTGTTTTCATAGCTAGCTGTGGAGGATCTTATAAGGGATCACACCTTCTTACTGAGGCTGACCAGGGAGCTCCTCCACTCATGGGATTGTACTCTCATTTGCAACAGTGTCTTCCTCCTGTAGTACAGTTTGTTTATGGCAGAGGACCACCAGATTGGTTTCCTTAATTAGGCGCATAACATCTTGGTTCTGTTTGGGTAGCACAATCCATGCACTTGTGCAAGTGCTTATAGAGTGCAATTGTGTAGGATTCAGCAGTTGTAACAGCATTGTCCATCTGTATGGGTGTCATGACATTCGCCACATCTGTCTTAAGAAGCATGAAGTTGGCTTTGTAGACATATTATACTGTGGTTCCCTTAATGGATGGTGGGGGCAGGATGTAGATATAAACTGTGTTCAGCTCATGGTCAGATCGGACCAATGAGGAGTTGACTTCATGTGTGGAGCACCGGTCACTCTTGTTGGTAATGCCTAGGTCTAGGATATTGTTGCCCCTGGTGGGTGTGTGGACATGTTGATTCAGGGCATTGGTGTTTATGAATTCCAGAAAGAGTTGAGCTAATGAGTTGGTACACAAGTAGTTTTCCAGTTAATGGTGGGGTAGATTCAGTGAGACTATGTGATGAGGGTGGTGTGGTGTGAATGTTTACTTTCTCCACATGACTGTCAGGGTCAGGCTTGGTTGGAGAGAGCTTTACCTCCAGTTTGGCTAGATGAGTGCATCTCTCACAGGTTGTAGTGTTGGGTGGTAGGCAGAGAGGCTTGTCTGTGTACATGAGGCAATGTGCACATTGCCTCAAGATGTCCCGATTCATCAGATAGACAGGTGAGAACACTGGCAGTTGACTCTTGGACATTTATTTTATTTATTTTTATTTATTTTACATTTGTTTACCGGGTTAATCCAACTGGATACATATCCATTTTCAGCAGAGACCCGGGGAGAAAAGCTCCACAGTAAAAACAGGACTTTGACTTACATACAGATAAATTCTTGATAAAAAAATTAATTAGAGACACAAAATAAACATATCCATTTTCGGTCAGAGACCCTGGGAGAAAAGCTCCACAGTAAAAAATCAAGACTTTGATTTGCATAAAGAATAAATTCTTGCTAAATTAAATTAATTCTTGATAACATGGTAGGAAGAGATGACAATTTAAACAGAGCCATAAATTAAATAGTCCAGTGATATATAGGAAAGTGAAATTGGGCTACACTAGACAATATTGAGGATTAAGATTATAAGCTCAGAGGAGAAGGATGAAGTTTTTATCCCATAAATCGCTCATAGTGATTATGAGGGGAAGGCACTCAGAGGAACTAGAGATCTTATAAACATATTATTGTAGGGATCTAGTGGAAAAAGAGAAGGGAGAGAGGGCAATAGGAAATGACAAGAGGGTGTTTGTGGACTTTTAGGACTAGTCCGGTTTAGTACAAGGACATAGCCAATGAGCTTTTAAGAATAATTTAAGATTACTTTTGAACTGGTTGAGAGAGGTAGTTAGTTTTAGGTTATTAGGAAGGGAATATGCCTGAATATAGAACTACTTTCCCCTAGATAAGTGAGGAAAGTGAGTACAAGAGCTATTTTACTCTAAGCAAGTGAGAAAAGTATGTACAAAACTTGTTTACCTCTAGGTAATGAGGAAGATTGAGTGCTATAGTAATTATTAGCTTACATAGTGCTTACAAGTTCTGGACAAGTGCTGAGCATGAATAAGCAATCCAAATAGGGTCGTGGATAACATAAACACACACACCCCCAACAGGTACACAAGCATATATCCATGTACACCACAGGGCCCCTGTACCCACAACTATGCAGGTACAAGTTGCACTCAGGCTGCATGGGACCAGTCCACATCACAGGTTGTATCATACACATATGGCAAAACAAGATGCTCTCCACGTACACATCATATAAATATAGATCCATGTCAGGCTGTGTACACACTGAATAGTGCACACCAACAGGTATCACAACCCACAAAGGGGGAGACACCACTGATAATAGGAAGTACTGCACTATTAACAAACAACAGGAACAAGTTCCACCAGGATTTATTAAAAGCACAAAATCTGTATCTCTGACGTCTCGGCCCAAAGCCTTCAAGGAGAATAAAACACTTGCATGCAGCAACAGCTTATATACATAGCAAATAAAACAATTACATAATTAATCAATTAGTACAACAATTCAGCAAACTAATGTTCTCCAGTTGAGCTCTTCATTAAGCCCAAAAGGAAACATAGTTTTAAATTTTAAAATATATACAGTTTCTTTCTGCACTAATCTAGTTTTAACATCAGTATCACTATACATAGAAACACAAACTTGTTCTAGAATAGTTCCTTTCAAGCCCTCATTACATTTGTTATGTGCTTCCAAAAAATGTGATGCAACTGGACTATCTTCTTTGCCATTTTTAATGTCTCTTAAATGCTCCAAAAATCTTTTTAAAGGGCCTCTTTGTTTCCCGATGTAAAATTTATTACAGGGGCATTTTAGAGCATAAATAACACCCTCAGAATTGCAATTAAATGTACCCCGACTCTCAAATTTAACATTATTAATAAAATTGAAATTGGGTACAATATGCTGACAAGCCTTACATCTCCCACATGGAGAAGTCCCAATTTTAACAGGTTCCATGTATATTTGTAATACAGGCATCTTAACCCTAGATCTTACAAGAAAATCTTTTATACTCCTGCCTTTACGATAAGAAAACTTCATATTTATATCAAGCCATTCTTGAACATTTCTGAGTGAACAGAAATAAAGCCAATATTGGTTAACAATATCAAGGAACCGTTTGGTAAAACTACCATAAGTAGTAACAAAATAAATATTTTCTTTACTAGAAGCTGAGATATCATGATGTATTGTGTTACATTCTTTTTGTTGGATAGATTTTATATATCTGGGTTTAACCCCTGTACACAATCTGTTAAAGCTCTTTTCCAAGATATTTGTACCATAGCCTCTAGAGGAAAAAGATTGCACCAAAAGGCGCATTTCTTCATGAAATATATCAGATCTATTGCATAGCTTAGAAATACGTAGCATTTCACCATAAGGAAGAGCCTCAATAACATGTGAGGGATGGCCACTATTTGCATGTAAGTATTGGCAAGTCCCTTCAAATTTTTTATTGGGCCGTGTAATAATATTCTCACCATCTGAAATATCCAATACTATATCTAAAAAAGGAATAATATGACCAATATTAAGGCCATCAAATTTAATATGAAATTTGTTGTTATATATCATCAGTTACAGGGCACGGCAATGGGGGCTTCATTTGCCCCCATGTATGCAAATCTTTTTATGGGTTTTTTTGAATCTAATATTATTTATAAACATAGATTTTTTCAGGAACATGTTATTTATTACTTTAGATATGTTGATGATTTAATATTTTTGGTAGATAGTGACAAAGATACAATTGTTGGATTTTTTTAATGTAATTAATGTTAACAAATTCTGTTCACTCAGAAATGTTCAAGAATGGCTTGATATAAATATGAAGTTTTCTTATCGTAAAGGCAGGAGTATAAAAGATTTTCTTGTAAGATCTAGGGTTAAGATGCCTGTATTACAAATATACATGGAACCTGTTAAAATTGGGACTTCTCCATGTGGGAGATGTAAGGCTTGTCAGCATATTGTACCCAATTTCAATTTTATTAATAATGTTAAATTTGAGAGTCGGGGTACATTTAATTGCAATTCTGAGGGTGTTATTTATGCTCTAAAATGCCCCTGTAATAAATTTTACATCGGGGAAACAAAGAGGCCCTTTAAAAAAAGATTTTTGGAGCATTTAAGAGACATTAAAAATGGCAAAGAAGATAGTCCAGTTGCATCACATTTTTTGGAAGCACATAACAAATGTAATGAGGGCTTGAAAGGAACTATTCTAGAACAAGTTTGTGTTTCTATGTATAGTGATACTGATGTTAAAACTAGATTAGTGCAGAAAGAAACTGTATATATTTTAAAATTTAAAACTATGTTTCCTTTTGGGCTTAATGAAGAGCTCAACTGGAGAACATTAGTTTGCTGAATTGTTGTACTAATTGATTAATTATGTAATTGTTTTATTTGCTATGTATATAAGCTGTTGCTGCATGCAAGTGTTTTATTCTCCTTGAAGGCTTTGGGCCGAGACGTCAGAGATACAGATTTTGTGCTTTTAATAAATCCTGGTGGAACTTGTTCCTGTTGTTTGTTACTACTTTTTTGAGTACTGCACTATTACCCTACTGAGTCTGGTCTGGAAGGCCATGAACCTTGATCAAATAATTGATGTCAGCAGTACAGATGTAGATGACAGTAAGGTTGATGTCACACTGCATATCATAACCTTGCCAGGTCATAGGACACCATCACCCATACTGTGTACCACCTACACTTGGTATACTATATGTACAGTCCTATGTCACAGGAGTGTTTTGCAATGGGACTGCTGGCAGAACCAACACTACAGAAGGTGTCTGAATAATACATGCTCATCACAACAGTGGCAGCTACAGTATGTCATGGTTAATGAATTTTATTCCCCCTCATTGCAGTCCATACCTGACAGACAAACAGAAGGCATCTGCATATTGAAGTATGCGAATGACTATGACCTAGGAGTAATAGCAGACTCAGGAGTGTTGTGGACAACATACAGAAGGGGCTTTGTGGGTGAGGTGTGTGTGACATATGGCCACAATCTGACAGCTACATATTGCATTGTCACCCCTATGTTAATAACCCTGTACCCATGAACTACCAGCTAGACAGCAGTCAACATAATGGACACTTGTGTGTAAGGGATGTAGCTGGGCAGTTGTCTTTCCTGTGATAGCTATGTCACCACACCTGCCTGGTAGTGATATGTGACAACCCTGTTAATGACAGGGTGCCATCCATGAATTTAGAGATCATTGTCCAGCCATACACAATACTCAAGTGACCCATATCAGATCACATATTTCCTTTAAGGGGTATTGGCCATGTGCAGATGGCCTACACCAGCCTTCCCATTCCCCATCTGCATTATGTAGCATGATGCATACCCTGAATAAATCCATGTCCAACCCAGTGATGTTGGACATGCTACACGTACACATCCTGATCTCAAACACATACTTAATGGACATCAACCTTCCACATGCTGGACAGATCCTTGTCCCATACACTTTACATAGTCCTGCCATACTATGCATTCCTTTCTGTCAAAGCTGCACATCGCTCCCCTCTCAGACATGGTGTGATGACCGCATGGCAAATGTATCATTAACCCTGTGGATCAGTAATGTGGCACTGCTCCACCTGGCCCCACAGACCTGCCTGTCGGCTACTGCCAGGTGACATTTCATCCTAGATTCATACATGGCCCATGGCATATAGCCCACTAGTTGACTTTGACTGTACATGCTATAGCTGATATCCATCCCTGCAAATACCATCTGGCTAACCAGTGTCCCATGTGTATCACATGTGCAACACAGGTGATACATGGCAGGATGTTGAATTGCTGTACAGTGCCATGTAGATGTATATGGCAGAACACATACATGTAAAACCTTATGTGAGCAAGTCTGCAGGGTCACAGGTCATGTCTGTTAAGGCAGTGTAAGTCCTTATATGTGACTTATGCACATCATCAAGGTCAACTACATTAATATGGACACATACAGCCATGTGCTGATAGGTAGAAACACCAGTACAGGAAAACAGACATGCCCACATCAAAACAGCATCCACATGGAGTATGAGCAATGTAATCAGGTGACACACACACATATATGGTGATAATATCCACTCACCATTGAGTGTCACATGTGTGTGACACAAAAACATCAGTGTCATGTAGGTTTGCAAATACAACTATTTAAACGTAATAAATGTGATACACATGTATGTTCAGCTGTAGCTCTGTATGTCTCTTTGAGTTACTGTGACCTGTCTTCATCATTATGTCTTCCAGGTATGCCACGTGCAAGGCTACCCCCTTTTACCTGCTTTGAGGATGAGGCCCTCATCCCATACCTACTTGACAATCATGATATCCTGTTCGGCCATGTGCCACAGGATGCACAGTAACAGGATGCCCTGTGGATGGAACTTCGCAGGAGGGTTAATGATGTGGGTGGCCACAACCGCACATACCAGCAGGTACACAGACACTGTACAGACCTCATTAGATGGGCAAAACAGCATACAAATGCAATCGCCAGGGAACAAGGTGCAACAGGTGGTGGACCACCAACCCAGCCTCCACTCACACATACTGAGGAGCTACTGGCCAACCTGGGGAAACCTGCAGAACCACATCCACAAGCCTTAGCCGATATTGTGGAGGTGGGTGTCTCTCAACCACTGAGCTTGGAGTTGCCTGGTAAGTCAGTCCTGCACCTATAACAACTACATTCCATATAGCTGCATGTGTCACTGTACAATATGTAATGTAACATCATATGCAAGGCATGTATACACACATGCTGCATACTATAGTATGCTACTCTGTGTATGCACACATGTGCATATACCATAGTATAGTCTAATGTACTGGTCTATGTGTTATGCATATTGCACCCTGTAGCCATTATACAGGTGTGGATAATGTTCATACTGCTGTATTACTCCTATTTAGGTACCTCTGGTGTTCCACTGCGACAGCAGTCCATTGCAGGTGAGACTGTTATTATTTATCAGGAATCGTAATGCACAGAGCTATCTGCCATTTGGCCATTTACAACATGTACACATAATGTATGGTCCTGTCACAATATACAGGTCGGACCTGCAATGCATCACAATGCCTACCCATGTGCAACACTTGCAAACTATGTGAATCATCTCACCAACATGAATCCTCACAAACTGTCATTGCCAGATGTGTGGACAGCTGTGCATACAAAGGTGGAGGTGCTGTTCACTGTAGGGACATGTACTACAGATCAGAACTACACATGTGGGGAATACAAACAGTACTACACAGTGGGCTGGAGTATGGCCAGCCCACAGGATTCACTGGTGTGGATCATAGCCCTGCTATGAATGTCACACAATGTGATGTGCTATCTTGACATCTCCATGACATCTAGTGGCCTGGCTGCAACACTGCCTACCTAACCTGAAAACATATCCCACATATCACCCTTTGTCTGCATAACATACCTCCCAACTGTCCCGAATTACTCGGTTTTTACTGAGTTTTGGGGTCCAAATAATGGGGTGTCATGATTCATGAGTGGCACCCCTTCATTTCCGATTTTTTTTCTTTATTTTTTCATTTTTTTATTTTTCGCGCATTGTGAGCTGACGTCATCATGTGCGTGATGACGTCAGCTCGTCAGGGCTACCAGCCTGTTGGAATTAAGCTTTGCACAGTTCAAATGCTTCCCGAGAGTGGGAACAGAAAGCAAGGCTGTATTTTCATTTAGAAGGCGCCGGAAGTAAGTGAGTGTGGAAAGGATTTCTCGTATTTAGAAGCCTGGATTTCCTCACTGTTGGCTGCACGGAGAAGGATTTATTTTATTGCATGGAGATTGGAGAAGGATTTCTTTTATTTAGAAGCCTGCCTTGATTTCCTCGCTCTGCATGGAGAAGAAGTGTGTACAGAAAGGATTTCTTTTATTTTCCTCGCTCCTGGCTTGCACGGAGTAAAGGTAAGTGTATGCCGAGACTGGTGTGTGTGTGTGTTTTTATTTTCTGCACAGAGAAGCTGTTCTTCGTTGAGACTGGTGTGTTTTATTTTCCTTGCTGCACAGAGAAGCCGTCAGAAAGGATTTCTTTTCCCCAAGACTGGTGTGTGTTTTTTTTATTTTAGTTGCTGCACAGAGAAGCCGTTCCTCACCGAGACTGAGGTGTGTGTGTTTTTATTTTCCTTGCTGCATAGAGAAGCCATTGTGCATGTGATCCTTGCAGAAAGGATTTCTTTTATTTTCCTCACTCACACGGAGGAAAGGTAAGTGTGTGATGTGGCCCGAGAATGGTGTGTGTGTGTTTTTTTTATTTTCTGCACAGAGAAGTCATTCCTCGCCGAGATTGGTGTGTTTTATTTCACTTGCTGCACAGAGAAGCCATCAGAAAGGATTTCTTTTCATGTGTGTGGCATGGTGTGTGTGAGGTACTCAGGCTCAAACCCTGTACCTTGGGTACAAGGTAAAAAGAGCCTAAAGTCACTAGCCACCACCACTTTTGAGCTCTGCCCAGGTTTCTTTGTGCTAAGAGTTGAGAGCTATGGTGATAAGTGAGAACTGAATTTGTTTTCCCTTATTATTGTCTTTGTTTGTCCAGGCTTTTTGTGCTAAGAGCTTGAGAGCTATGGTGAGAAGTGAGAACTGAATTTGTATTCCCCCATTATTGGCTTTTTTCAGGTTTTTTGTACTAAGAGTTTGGGAGCTATGGTGAGAAGTGAGAAATGAATTCACTAAATGATAGCCATTAAGTTTGTCTTCCTATGTTTCAGGAAGCTGCTGATTTGGCATAGTGGTATGTTCTGACTGTAGTGAATAGGGACCTGGGTTCAAAATTTGCCAGTGAAATGCATGGTGGTAACACAACATTTTATTCTAGCAACTTTACAAAATTATACAAGCAATGTTTAAAAAGTGTTCTTGGCTTCTGACATTGTCCCCCCCAAAAAATATGAAATTGAAAAGTGTGAGACACTGTGCAAGATGCCTATGGCTTACACTACTGTCATTCTATTTATAGTGAGGGTGTGGAAGTAGGCTTTTATGATGGAAATGTTCTGAGTTGGGCAGTTTGGTTCATGCTTTTTGTTTCATTGCTTACAGTACAGCCTACTGGAAAAATGTTCAAACAATAAATTTAAAATGCACTCAGTCAGGAAGGTGTATCAAAGAAAATAACACATGTATGTTTCTTGTTTTGTGTGCAAGGGCCAAGTATTTGAAAATAGCCCAAAGGTATCTACCACTGGCCAGATGCATTTTCTTTGGATGTGGTGTGGGTTTCAATGCTGTTTCAATGAATGTGAGTTTCAAGGGCAGAGAAGTTTTAATGCCAAACCTATTTTCATTGTGAGACAGTATTGCTTTGTTTACCAGATGTCTATTAGTGTTTCTGCATTGTTGTGCTGTAAAATGTAATAATAAAATCCAAATAATCATTGTAGAAGTAAAGCTGTATGCACAATTTAGTGTTTATGGTAAATGGGGCGAGCCAGGTAATGGGACATTGGGATGGCTGCAGGGGGACTCTGCCATATTTTGGTTGTCTGTTCTTCAGTTTGCATTTAAAAGTTGGTATCCCACAATTCCATTGGATTGGGTGGGGTTACATAATTGTGTATGCAAATTAGATGTTAATCAGTGTACAGATTTGTACCTATTTTTCATGGGCCTTGTCCAGATTTTTGATGTTTCCAGGTTGAGAGGTATGCTGCATAACCCTGTCATTAGTGGAGCATATGACATTTATGGGTGTATGCCATATGGGACAACACAGACATGTGAAATAGATGCCCGTCGCAATAATTTCGCCAACACATGTACACACATGGTCATGGAGGATGGCCAGAGACATGGAGCAACACAAACAGTAGACATGATGTGCTTATGTGTACACCCTGTCGTACAATGGCTACACATGGTCCAACTATGCCCTTTGTGTAATTGTTATATTGTAGATGTGGAACACTAGATATCCTACAGGCCTGTGCACATCTTGTGTAGGCATAACATCAATCCACCACATAAGATGTGCTGAACATCTTGAGGGTGTCACGACATGACAGCAGTCACCTGTTCAGTATCCACATCAGCCCACAGATACAGTACATTCCCCTTGCTGGTGTCAGACATTACTGTCATACTTGCTCCCTGTGTGTGTGTGTGTGTGTGTGTGTGTGTGTGTGTGTGTGTGGTACACAGATGTCATGTGGGACATGGTGCACCAACGTGTTCACCATGTCTGGCCATAGTTGCCAGGCAGCAGCAACATGGTTGCAAATGTGCAGGGGTGTCATCCGTATACCCATCAGTGAACTGTGTTACAACTTCCACATCATGGTTTAGTGTGTATACACCTCAGTGACATGGGTCACATTCCACAGTATATATGTATTATAGTATCTGGACACAGTCATGACTATGAACTATGTCTGTAACTCACACTGTATAACAATAGAGACGTCTCATGATTCCCTGCAATGGCCATGCACATCAGCTAAATGTACAGTATATCTGTAGGACGGACAGACAACACTGCATTGGGACACCATTGCCCCACTGTATATTTGACAGGACACCATTGTGTTAAACATGTATGCATGTCATTGCCCACGTCAGCAGATCACATGTCATTCTACATGTGATTGTCAAGGTCATATGCCACACATCAGGAAGGTGTACTGTTAACCTGTGCTGGTCTACATGGTGTAACACAGGGATGTATGCTAACTACTACTATAATTGTGTAATTTGTATGCCGTCTGCTATGACACATGCATGCTGTTGCGCGCAACCCAGGGAGGTATGATAACTACCACTATTATTGTCTATGCTGCATGCTGTCTGCCGTATCACATGCATGTTGCATGCCTTCTGTCATATCACATGCGTGTGTGTCTGTGTGTGTGTCTATTGTATAGATTGTAATGTAAAGTTTTTGTCTACCCTCACAGGGAATGTAGGTGCATTGCCCTCCTGCGGTACATCTGATGTTAGTGTCCCCACAGACTCTGGCAGTGGTGATGATGAACGTATGATTGAGTCACAGGCAGAGTTGTCAGGGGCTGAAACTGTGCCATTGGTTTCCGTTCCAGCTATATCCCCCTCATCCCCACACACAGATCCCATGCCTGCACATACCCCATCACCAGTGGCCATAGAGGAAGGACTGTTGGCACGTGGTAGCTTGGAACAGGAAAGTGTGAGGGCTATGGAAGGTGTGCCTGCACACCATGGTGTCAGCTAACTGACTGGTGGTGCCCCACACAGGCACGTAGCCAGTGCTGCTTGTAGGAGGACCTCTGGCCAACATGCTCCTGAAAGATAGAGCACAGCAGCTGGTGTCACCAGATGCATGTTTCAGGCTGTAATGGAGGCACAGGCACATGCTGAACGGCACAGCAGAGAAGAGCAGAGGCTACAGAGGGTTGTTGTCCATTTTTTAAACAACAACATCTAGGCAATGGTAAATACTCACCAGCAGATTGCTGAAGCTTTGGATAGATGGTTGGGTGACATGGTTGGAGTCCTTGATCATGGCATGACAATCCACGAGCATGAGCTGTCTGTGTTGGAACATCTTGTAGGAGTGTGGCATCGGGCACGTGGACGTAGGCCTGCTACATCACCTGTTTCAGGTCTACGTGTATGAGCTGCCTCATATGTCTGCTCCCATAGTGGCGGTAGCAGCAGCAGTGCATCTGGTGCTGTGCTGTCCACACCATATCTCAACAGGTCATGTGCACATGGCCCGGGACTGTCCCAACAGGGACACAGTTCCAGTGGACAAGTGACATCAGACAGTACCCAATCTGCCCCTCTGCCCGGTAGAGCTCGTGCAACCCCTTGCAGGCACAGTTCAAATGTCCATGGCCGGACACCGTGAACTGTAAAACCGCACCTGTACAGTCTGCAGCTGTCAATAATACCCCTGTGTAGGCCAGACACATGGCAGAACTGTGTGCATACATAATCGCACACACTGGAAACATATGTAGGGCACCGCAACACACACACATGCATAACATCCACACATGCCCAATTAGATCAAAGGCCCTAACCCACTCACATGATGTCACCCAAAGGTGCAGCCTAGGCCTCTGACAAACGTTATCACCCTGTGCATATGATGATGCCTGTGCTGCTTCCCTGACATCCACACCATTGGTGCAGAGACTTGCTCATATGGTCTGATGCACAGGTTGAACAGACTAGAAAGATAAGTGTAGTTTACAATAGTTGAGTACTGTTGACAGGCAGCAGAAATGCCATGTACTACAGGTGTACAATGTATTTCATACTGTTAACAGTATGTGTCCTGTGTAACAACAGTAACTGCATGTTGGTCATGATGTTCTGCTGTCCTCCTTCAGGTCTAATTGCACGTGCCGGTGGATGTCAGTGTTTGCAGTTAGTGTCCCATATGTCAATGTGGACTACTCACAGGTATGTATGAATATACCAACATGCACCATGTAGCTGCCACATACAAGTGAAAATGTCCCACATTACAAACACGTCTACTGATCCAAGAACATGATAGCTGTGTATTAAGCTACTGTGGCCACAGACATGACATCCGTAAAGGGTGACATCACAGGTACAGTTACATGGAGTGGTGAGGTAAGAGAGTGGTCTAGCTGATTACAAGGGTAGAGGCCAGTGGGACGTGTGATGCCTCATTGGGAATCAGTAATACACGTTCCCATGACAGGATGCCAACACACAACTACAGCCAACACTCAGGTATTGACACACATGTATTCAGTGACACAATAACACACCCACGCACTCACGGATTCACCGACACAGTAACACACACTCGCATACAGTTGCTACTGGTGAGGTGAGGACCCCTGCCTATGTGCAAATCATCATTACAGTACTGAGCACCTACATGATGCACCACAGAGAATATACATGTACAGGTAGTCAGTATGGCCTAAGATCGGGGACATCAACACGGATAGTAGAATGCATCACCTGGATGGGGGAGGGGTCTTATCAGTCCAGTATGGTAACATACATCCTCACCCCAGGGAATAGGCAGCCTTACATACACACACTGTGGCATTCAGTATTGAATACACCTATATCCCACACATACAGATACCTCTCGTGTGAGATACACGTCCCTGCCTATGCCCTGCTTTCTACATTGCAGTCTGTACAGATGTGTGCACTAGTGTACAGGAGAGTGAGTAACAATTGAGATGTATTCCCCAACATATGTGACATATATGGACACACACGCAACCACACATGCCAGTACTGTGAATCTCAGACCTGCCTAGCTCATGATATGTATGACAGACATACAGCAGTATTGAACGCATTACAAACTGTACTGATGCTTCCTGTGGCAACAGTGCTGATATATGCCCACGGGACGTCTTAACTATTAACAGGTGTCAAGTGATTTACCTTCATTGATGCTTCCTGTGGCAACAGTGCTGATAAATGCACATGGGACGTCTTAACTATTAACAGGTGTCAAGTGATTTACCTTTGCTGTCACCCTGACCTCTGTCTAAGTTGTGTGTTATGTCCTTCAATTAACAAAACTATTGCTTACTGGTTGCACAGGTTATTGTAGGACCACTTGTGACACACCTGTGAGCTGTCCACAGCAAACATCCATCTGCAAAGATGCCCCACCACTTAGTTATTTCCACACATCTGTCCATACCTGAGGTACATCTTCCCATACATTCAGCATATCACCATATACAGTTGGCAATGTTGAGGCTGCATTGCAACTGCATGATGTACTAGGAAACATGTCACCTGCATACATCAGCAACTGCACACGCATGCTATCTGAATGCACAACAATACGTGTACAGGTGTGTAGATCCTACAATCCTGACATTTGGGCATGTTTGTAGGCATTGCACTTGGTGGACATGTGTAATGACATCCATGACACATGGACTGTTGTATGATATAATGGGTGTAATGGGTGACAGGTACAGAGGGAATGTTACCTCTGTCAACATTGATATTACACCTTATGTACTGTTAGCATTCAGCAGCCATGGACCTACATTCCATGTGCATGTGTGTAATGGCTGTACAAGGACAACAACAGCTATGCTATTTACATGTATGTTTTGTGTGTGTGTGTGTGTGTGTGTGTGTGTGTGTGTGTGTGTGTGTGTGTGTGTGTCATGTACATACCCAGGGCAGGTACATGTATGTCATATCCATACATGAGGGTGTGTACTGGTGTACAGCAACAGTCATCTGCTAATGGTGGAAAGTACCAAGGGCCCCTAGTATGTGTACAGCTGACCTGGTTACAGACAGTGGTATCATTGAATTGCATAACACATGATGCAGCAGTGTCAGTACATGGGCACTCTCTACAGTTTATGTAAAGCTTGGTACAGTACGTAAGTCAAGGGTCACATGGTGGTGTACTCTTATATGTCCTACATGTATGGATGCGTGTTGGTGGTCTGAGGGCATGGTGGTGTCTGAGGTTTACAGCCTAGAATGCAGCATGTGACACTGTGTCCTGCACATGACTCATCTGTGATGCCTTACATGGGGGGACCGGTCAGTACATGTGAGTGGCCTTTATGTATGTGGGGACACTACCTTGAGTGGTCCGTACCTGTGTTATGGCCCACATGTCTGGTTCAGAGGTATATGGTGGTAGTGCTAGGTTCTGAGGTATATGGTGGTAGTGCTATTGTGCACTACACAGCCATCAGCCAGGTGTTCATCACTGCACAGATGTCAGTACTCCTCATTGTTGGATCTACAGTGACCAGCTGTGATTATGGAAACTACACATCTAGCACTGGTTAACATAAGAAAACAATGCAGTTGTCCTGTAGGTTTATGGGAGTTATCCTGTGTTTAGGACATTTGTCTTGGAATGGCACTGTGTGGGCAGATGCATCTTGGGTATTATCCCCACTCCCTTGAATCATGGATGCATGTGATATGTGTCAAAGGCCTGTCTACTGTCAGCCATTTCATCCCAGAATGACAACAGATGTTGTGTAAAAGACCAGTGTCAAGTATATGTAGAGCAGCGTTCCTGCTAACAATGACAACTACTAACACCAGAGCCCATTACAATGTATTCTTTACGTCTACCTGTAATAGCATGGCCATTGTGGCCTTCTGTGTTTAGCATCAGAGTGCATCCCAGTCAGCCCTGTGCTACTAAGAGTATGAGCATGCCCAGTATATCCTTGTGTAGATGGACACATAGTAGTGCATTCCGACCAGCCCTGTGCTACTGTGTGTGAGCATGCCCCCTGTGCTACTAAGTGTATGAGCATGCCCAGTATATCCCTGTGTAGATGGACACATAGTGCATTCCGAACAGCCCTGTGCTACTAAGTGTGTGAGCATGCCCAGTGACACCTTGTGTCGGCTATGTGCCTCTGTGTATGGGCATGGCCATTGTAACCCTGTATAGTGGTAGTAGTCGTCCATTCCACAGATGGGCATACTCCAGGTCAGGATGGATTCCTACTTTAAACACACAGGTTCACAGGTATGTACATCTTAACTGCCAGCATCCCTGTTGATGTCTGCGTTCCCAGAAGGTCATAATGACAGCCTTGAAATGTGTAGTCTGTGTGGTGTGACTCGTAAGTATGTAGTATTGTAATAGTAATCTGTAAATAGGCAGGTGCTCCGTTCCCACAACTGGCATGTGTGTGTCTGTCCCCGTTTGCCAGAGGACTGTAAATTGCTTTTAGAATGCTCACACTCCATACAATTCGTATACCCACCTTTGGCAGGGCAGATGATGACACCCACCTACAAATACACCTCCGGGAGTGCTGTATCCCAGTAATCTTGGTAGCACGTTCTGTTTCTGTGTAATGCTGTAGCGTAATAAAGTAGTTAGGTTGGTGTTTTAGTCTCACACTTGCCGTGTGTGTGTGTCCCCGTTTGCCTGAGGACTGAGTAATGCTTTTAGACTGCTCACACTCCATACATTTCTTATACCCACCTTTGGCAAGGCTGATGATGTCACCCATCTACAAATACACCTCTGAGAGTGCTGTGTCTCAGTAATCTCGGTAGCACGTTCTGTAACTGCATAATGCTGTAGTGTAATAAAGTAGGTAGGTCGGTGTTCTAGTCCCACACTTGCCGTGTGTGTGTGTCCATTTGCCTGAGGACTGAGTAATGCCTTTAGACTGCTCACACTCCATACATTTCTTATACCCACCTTTGGCAAGGCTGATGATCTCACCCATCTACAAATACACCTCTGGGAGTGCTGTGTCCCAGTAATCTCGGCAGTGTGTTCTGTAACTGCGTAATGCTGTAGTGTAATAAAGTAGTTAGATCAGTGTTGTAGTCCCACACTTGCTTTGTGTGTGTGTGTGTGTGTGTGTGTGTGTGTGTGTGTGTGTGTGTCCCTGTTTGCCTGAGGACTGAGTAATGCTTTTAGACTCCTCACACTCCATACATTTCTTATCCTCACCTTTGGCAAGGCTGATGATGTCACCCATCTATGAATACACCTCTGGGAGTGCTGTGTCCCAGTAATCTCGGTAGCGTGTTCTGTAACTGTGTAATGCTGTAGTGTAATAAAGTAGTTAGGTCAATGTTGTAGTCCCACACTTGCCTTGCGTGTGTGTGTGTGTGTGTGTGTGTGTGTGTGTGTGTGTGTGTGTGTGTGTGTGTGTGTGTGTGTGTTTGTATGTCTATTTGCCTGAGGACTGAGTAATGCTTTTAGACTGCTCACACTCCATACATTTCTTTTACCCACCTTTGTCAAGGCTGATGATGTCACCCATCTACAAATACACCTCTGGGAGTACTGTGTCCCAGTAATCTCGGTAGCATGTTCTGTAACTGTGTAATGCTGTAGTGTAATAAAGTAGGTAGGTCGGTGTTCTAGTCCCACACTTGCTGTGTGTGTGTGTCCTCGTTTGCCTGAGGACTGAGTAATGCCTTTATACTGCTCATGCTCCATACATTTCTTATACCCACCGTTATCAAGGCCGATGATGTTACCCATCTACAAATGCACCTCTGGGAGTACTGTGTCCAAGTAATCTCTGTAGCGCATTCTGTAACTGTGTAATGCTGTAGTGTAGTAAAGTAGTTAGGTCAGTGTTCTAATCCCTGACATGCCAAGTATGTGTTTGTGTGTGTGTGTGTGTGTGTGTGTGTGTGTGTCTGCGTGAGACAAGTACAGTGCTTTGTAGTATTCACTCTAGTGTGTGCCCTAAACGCGTATTGCTACAGTGTAATATGGTAGGGGTTTGTATACAGGGCATGGCAAGTGTGTGTTTATCTGTCAGAGCCTGTGTAGAGGTGGCCATGATTGTTTTTCCATTGGACATGTTTGGGAGTGGGTTTTGTAGTTTTCCTATATGGTATCCGTCTTAAGACACATTGGCCACCTCACAAAGAATACAGCTGTCAGTCAGCCACGGGACTGTGTTGGCAAGCCATACCCATACATCTGGCAAAAGGTCTGGTGAACTAAGTATGCAGCCCTACTAGTACCCAGTATATGTCCCGCACCCATGTGACATGCACAAACAAACTTGCCTAGGATATCCCACTATGTTGCTAGCACCATGCACATTGAGGACAGATAGTAGGCATGGTGTGAATGCAGTGGCCTGCAGAGGACATAGCACCCTGTACAGCAGTACAATAGGCACATATATGCGGACATTGTGCCTTCACTATGTTCCACTCTGAATGCCTGCAACATATATAGTGCCATCAAATGTGATCAACAAAGGTCAGACAATGCTGTACACATGTGCCCTGTATGGACCCATGCCACTGACACCATGGAATACCTGTATCATACTATCCATGCAGGTGCAGGGACAACCTGCTAACTATAAGCAGGTTTTGCCACGCCAGGCCAGTATAGGCATATCGGGGTACAACAGGCTGTGTACACAACATGTGTCTGCCAAACCAGGTACACCTGTACATGTCACTGTACAATATTTTGGGACATGAACATCCCAGGCAATGTCCATGTGAAGGACTATCAAACATAGACATGGCATGCATTGCAAAACTATGGCCCTACACATTGGTAACCATGATGTCAGGCCAAATAATGCAGTACCCATCTGTGTGGGACATTACAGACACTACACCCCTGCACTGCACACCATTGTCAGGTGATGCGATGGCAAGGATTACCCCTCACCCAGCCTTGTACAGCCATCTTGCACAGCCAAACACTACACACCCATGGAGCAATGCATACCTGCATGCCAGTACTGGCACCCTGTGTCTGCATGTGGGTTGTGATGCTCCCAACCACAGTCACTCCCAGTATAAACCTCATTGGCATACCAACAGTTGTCAAGCACTTTCACGTGCCCTAGCCCATAGAACCTCCAGTTATCCCCTGTGGGGCATGTGGTCCTGTGCATTACTGCAGTGTGGCAAACTAAGTAGTTACGTTGTGTATTTGTGGCCCTGGCAAAGGTGTCAATGCGTGTCCATTAGAGAGTGTGGTTGTGGTGACAATGGCATCCATTCACGTCGACAGACATGTGCCACACCTAATGTATGTCTACTATATCTGTTGCAGATGTCACTCACTCACCTACACACATATGTTCGTACAGCACAGCAACGTGTCACTTTTGTGGCACATGTAGTAACGTCATGCACATGTAATAGTAATGAGTAGTCAGGGGTTTGGCCCCTGTACTGTTCGACGTGTGGCAGATGATGCTTATGGTTAAGTCTCCATGCCCTTCCCTGGTGTACATTGCCTGTCCCACCCACACACTCTCTGGTGGATGTGAAGGTGTACACACGCACAGCAGCAGCATGTGTATTGTAAGTGATGGAAATGGTCAGGTGATGGCCCCTGCACCTATTGCAGTCCTCCTCTAGCTGATTGCATGTGGTACAGCTGTGATGGTGTTTCCATAGCCATCCGCATGATAAACACAGTACAGTATCCAGGGAAACATGTTGTTATCTGGCCATGACAGTCGCTGTGCGTGGTTCCTGGATGTGGTGTTCTGACACGATCACAGATGATATCTGGATGTATCTCAATCATTTTCCACAGTGGGAAATAGCCTAAAGACAGGAGGCACACATGACTACAGCATGTAAGTGTAGCTATGCTGCACTGAGACTACTGCCTGTTTAACATGTGTGTGGTAATGGCTTTTCTGCATGTTATAATACAGACATGACAGTACTCTGTTCATGAGAGACCCCCATCTGTAGGGCCATCTGTGAACTGGTCAGTGTGTGCAACCATTTGTTTCCTGTGTTACACACTGAACACACATCTGTGCACAGCAGAAGCATGGTGTGAGGATTGCAGACAGTACATGATGATAGGGATGTGTTACTGCCATTGCATCCCTGACTGGACATGTGTCACATGAGACAGTGGTATGACAAACACTGTGTGGGATTCCCAGTGACAAGCCAATGATGAGCAACTATTCATAGCTGCCGTCAACACGTCTACTACACATTGTACAGTTGGCATGCAGTATATATGCATGTGTTGTGCTCCCTCTGCAAATGTATGCCATCTGTTGTGTTGGGTTGCTGGTGATATCTATGCATACTGTTGTAGGTAATCCTGTATGCTGTTGTCTATCACTAAGCCATATGTGGGTTTAAAATGCAACACCATAGGCTGAATGGGTTGGGAGGTCCCAGCAGAACCTCCTGTCCCACTTCAGCTGACCATGGCACCAGGCACTAGCACATCTGGGGCCCAGCCATAGACATCAACTTCTGTTGGCTCTGCACCACCTTCTGGTGGTACCACCACTGAGAATGGAGCATGTCCCCCCTGGGTGCGGGACCAGACAGGTACATATGTGCTGTTGTGCGGTCCCGGACGTGTTGCGTTGGTGGCTCCCTAAGGGGTTACGAAGCCAGATACACCAGTTCAAGGGCAGAGTGTCACATTTACAGGGTGATGCTGCCCCTCCTAGACAGCCCCCAGCACTGCCTTCTTTGCAGCTGTGTAGGTGAAGTGGCAGTTGCCCATGGCTGGGGACCTCCGTCCCACTGTTCCCATGGGCTTTTGAATGCCGAAGACCCATCCCCGTCAAGGGTGTATCCCCCCCACATGTGTCATATACCAACCCTGTATGCTGTCTTTTCTGTGATCTTACCAATCCTCCACGGCCATACCTACACTCCTTCCCCAACATCTGACCCTCACCTATGGACACATAAGGCCATTCAGCTCCTAGGACAATACCTGCCCTATACATAGCTGTCCATTACACACACATGCCCACTGGACACATGAAACCCTTGTAATATGCATCACAACATACTCATGTTATCCTCACCTCTGTCCCTCAAGCGCACGATTCTGGTATGCACATAACTCCTACATGGTCCAGGTACACGTGATGAGGATGACCCCATTGTACACACAACACTACCGGTCCTTCTATGGTTACCCCATTTACCTTTATCATGATGATGATGTTGCAGAACAGCACCTTGCAAGAGTACTGTTCGCACATAATGATTGGACAGGTACTGTTGTGTTAATGTACATTACATGCACAGAGTGATGTATACGGTCAATGTACAACTATTTGCGTGTATAACTGACACATGTCTGTCTGAGGGAGTCTTGTAATCACATAGAGCAACACCACTACATAATACAGGCATCGCTGGTGTTTCCTGTTTCATTCGTTTGTGATGCTTTGTTGCCACATGGTATGTTCCTGATACATCTCTAGATATGTATGTATCTATAAGCTGGACATGAACACTCACATATACATCTACATGATGGGATACAGTCCTATACTGTTGAATGACTGCGCTGTATGATATGTTTGTGGTGCTGTCCGTTGTCTGTATATCTGTAATGACGTATTGGTAATACACATTAGCTGTGTGCACAGGGTCTTGGTTCCGACCCTTGCAAAAGACGTTTATTTGGTTGCAGGGTAGAACAAGCCCATTGGATATGGAGGGAGTAAGGCACATTAAAGCAGTTGGGAGTGGGTGTGTGGGGGTTTGCGCGGTGTTAAGCACTGGTGACCTCTGGTTACAGCCTCTTATGCTCGGTTAGCCTCTACATTGCTTTACCAGTGCAATACTCGCAGACTGGTAGCCAAACACGCTTACACCCGCTCACTCCTGCACTTGCAAATGCACCGACATTGGTGCTTGCATCTGTCGCTCACACCCCTGGGTGGGAGCAAGGACCACAATATTACCTTGTGATGCCTATTACATCAGACTACATGACTACAGTATCAGGATTGGCTGGCTATTAGGCGACGGCATCGCGTTCGACTGTACGGAATCAACTGCCTGTCCAGTGAATCTATCATATTTGTGTGTACCTCATACAATGTACTCCCACCTTGTGATGCCTATTACATCAGACTACAAGAATACAGTATCGGGAATGACTGCCTATTAGGCGACGGAATGGCGTTCAACTGTATGGAATCAGCGGCCTGTCCAGTGAATCAATCATATTTGTGTGTTCCTCATACAATCTGCTCCCACCTTGTGATGCCTATCACATTGGACTACATGACTACAGTCATAGCTGGCCTTAGGCATAGGCCAACTAAGCGGCCACATAGGGCGCCACTTTAGTGGGGGCACTTTACCAGTATTTATTTGGTGTAGGTAGACCAGGATGGGGGCACTGGGTGGTGTGGTGGGGGGTGCCATTGTGCCCTTTGCCTAGGGCACCAGTTGACCTAAGGCCACTCCTGACTACAGTATCGGGAATGGCTGCCCATTAGGCGATGGCATGGAGTTCAACTGTATGGAATCAGCGGCCTGTCCAGTGAATTAATCATATTAATTGTGTGTTCCTCATACAATCTGCTCCCACCTTGTGATGCCTATTACATCGGACTACATGACTACAGTATCAGGAATCGCTGCCCATTAGGCGACGGCATGGCATTCAACTGTATGGAATCAGTGGCCTGTACAGTGAATTAATCATATATGTGTGTTCCGCATACAATCTGTTCCCATCTGGCTGATACATGGGAACCGAGACTCTTCAATACAGACAAGTAGTTGGGGTGTGAGAGCCACATCCGTCGGCCGAGTCATGCTACCGCATACCTATTATAGGTTTGCAACCTTTTCAATTGGCCAAGGTGGGACTTTAGGGTTACCACCTGTCCCACATTGTGAGAGACACTGCGAAAATAATCTAGACATAGCAAATGTCCTGATTACAGGACATTTTTATATTCTACGTTTCATTAATAGTTGCATAAAACAAGTTATTTTATATATGAAACTTCTATATGTTATGTGAAGTAGCATAAGCAATTCAAATGTAACTAGATTAAGCTTTTATTTGTGCAAATAAGTATAATCCTGTACTATGCATGGCTGTAGGTATGTTTTGTCCTGGAAAGTCTGACATTTCTACAGAACATGTCCCACTTTGGCCATTTGGAAAGGTGGCAACCCTATAGGACCTGTATGTAGAGATGTCAGACTTTGCAGGGCAACACATACCCACAGCCAGTAGAAAGTGGAGTACTTCACTGTTTTGCCTAAATAAAAGGTTACTCTTGTAGCATTATAGTTGCTTATACTGCTCTCTTCATTGACCTATCCAAAGCCTTCGATATGGTCAATCACCAAATTCTAATAAATTTACTGAAAACATTAGCCTTAGACTCTAGTGCCATAAATTGGTTCTACTCCTACCTTCAAAATAGACAACAGGCAGTACCCTGGCATAATAACTTATCCAACCACCTCCCCATTTCCCTAGGAGTTCCCCAAGGCTCTATTCTTGGCCCCCTTCTGTTTTCTATTTTTATTAATGATCTGCAAACTAGTACTCCCTTAGCTACCTGTATACAATACGCTGACAATTCTACTCTGATCTGTTCTGCCTCATCAGCCTCTGAACTACACTCTATCACCCAGCAGACTTTTCTGACTGCATAAATATGGTTCCTTAAACAATGTCTAATCTTAAACCCTAAAAAAAAACCAAATTGTTACTCTTCTCCCCCACCCGCAAGTCCCCTCCTCTCAACTTCTCGATCCTGTCTAATAATGGCACCAATATATCTCCAGACACCTCCACTAGGCTCCTGGGAGTTGAAATAGATAACAAACTATCCTTTGATTCTCAAATAAATAATGCTATTAAACAAGTCAACAGAAAACTAGGCTCACTTTATAGAATCAAACCATTCCTTACTCCACTGGACAGAACCTCCATTGCCCACTCCCATCTGGTTTCAACCCTCCTTTATGCCTCACCTATTTATACTTACCTCTCCACATCTAACCTCAAGAAACTGTCTACTGCCTATAATAGTATCACCAGATTTGCCTCTGGTTCTACTTACAGAACTCACCATTGCAAAAACTTAAAGGAATTAGGATGGCTAGAATTGCAAAATCTGATCTTGTTCTATCAACTCTCCTTAGCCCAAAAAATTCTGTACAAGCCCACTAATACCCCTATACTCACTTCCCTTATAACTCCATACTGCAACCTCAAAAGCCTACATTGCTCTAACAAACACCTCATAGCAACTTGTAAAGCCACCAACTTGGCAGGTAAATCCTTGTTCTCTAACACTATTGGAAAATCCTGGAACTCTCTTCCTGACAATCTCTCTTCCATTTCCTCTCCTCACTGCTTTAAAACCCAGCTCAAAACTTTCCTTAGAACCTGCTGGCTCTGCCCCCACATAAACCCTGACTAACATTTCCATCTATTTCTACCACTTCCACCTTTTCTGCCTACTATTTCTTTTTTATTCCACAAGTAAATTGACAGTATGTTAATGTCCTAACTTTTGCTCCTGACAGAACTTGACACTTTAAATGCTCATTAACTAAAATGTTACTCTCTGTAATTCTGTTTATAAAGGAAAGTATTTTTGGAGCTTTTCTCCCCAGGCCTCCACTGAAAATGGACTCAATATCCAGTTGGACCAGCCCGGTCAACAAATGTAAAATAAAAAATAAAAAATAAAATATACTGTTACTTTTCAGGTGCAAAATAATTGTTTTATGCAACTACTACAGACAATATAGGTGATTTTTGCCCTAAATCACAGGACATTTGCCATAATTACAGTTATTTTGTAGGACACAACTGACCAAAGGGGAGTGTCCCTCACAAAGGTGGACAGGTGGTAACCCCAACCCTATTATTCTATCAACTTTCTAAGGTAGTCGGTGGAACAAGCGCTTTCTCTCGCTATCAGACCTCTCATACGAATGGGGAAGAATGAACAATGAATCAGGGACACTGCATAATGATCTCAGGGATACATTTAGAAGGTTGGTGCTATTAAGCTGACACATTGACAGACCCAGAGCACATATGTATTCATACACATTGTCTGAGGTACATGCTGTTTAGGACTCTTACATGTTGTCATTATTCATTATGTGTAGTCCGCCACCTTTCTTCCTAATATCACTAGTTCTAGGAGGGTTTAGTTGGGACTGTGTTAGATTCTGATTCGTAATCATGGACGTCCCTGGTAACTGGGGACAGTTCAATGATATGGTCACTATGTGTTTCCTCAATGGTTTACGGACTGTCCAGTAGATGTGCTCTTAAGGTTTGGGAGGTATGGGCGTCTGCTATACCCACATCGGAATATTGCTTACGGCCATGGGGCGGTCCTAATACATGTCTGCCAGCCAAAACCTGCAAGGCTAGGCCCATAATCGCATACCCATAGTTCCCCTACCTGCCACTACTCTACAACACTCATCCTTACTGTGGGCACAGGTGGGCGCAGGTGGGATATGAACATACCCCTACACACTACCCACTCTCCCCGTGTCAGGACACATGTCATATGTTGTGTCAACCCATGTGTTATCAGGCTTACAGAACCTGTTGTTCCATGTACAGCTACATCTTGGTCGCAGTAGTCTTTACTCGCATTGCCTGGAAGAACAACATTTTTGGTGTCCCACAAGGGATGTTGCTGTCCATGTTTAAAGTGTAGACTTTGTAGATCTCTCCCTCTGATAGTTTCCTGCCGGTGGTCTGGAAAGCAGTGTTGTATTTACCTTTATTGCGTGTCTGTATGTCTCACTGGCCTAGCTGGGGGGGTGGGAGATAGACGTTTATTCATTGGACCTCCCACCAACATATGCCCAGTCTGAACATGTTACCCGTAACTGCTGTAACATAACCTAGGTATATAGATGTGTATATTTACTGTAACATATATATATCTATTTACATTATTATATACAGATATATCTATATTCATATCTTGCTGTCTATATATGCATATATATATATATATATATATATATATATATATATATATATATATATATATATATATATATTTGCGTGTGTGTGTGTGTGTGTGTGTGTGTGTGTGTGTGTGTGTGTGTATATATATATATATATATATATGATTATATATATGTACATCTGTCTGTCAATACATTCCCTGCTCATATGCACTTACACATGCATAATGGTGTTTATATATGCTTCACCAGCATACTAGTGCCCTATTCATTATAACACCGACACTTCACTCCAATTATCTTGTAATTGGCATGTAGCACGTTATACAGCGGACAGATGTCGCTATATGTTCATGTACAGATTACCAATGGTAATCGCAATGTGATAGTGTGATTTGACTTGTCCCTTTTCTGCACAGCCTATTATTCCATCTACTGTCGATGTTTGTATGGGCACATTCCTATTATTTATGTCAACAAATGGAATGCATGCGTTACAGAATTTGTACTTCAACATATTATTGTCTGCATGTGAGTAAGCATATATACCTATTACGACCTAGCTGACATCCATGGGGCGGTCCATTAGAACCGGCCCATCCAACCCTGGCACGCCTGGATCCATAATTGCATACCCATAGTTCCTACACTCCACCTGTGTTGAATTTACACACGTAGCATCCATTATTCACTTGTTATCGCAGCCATGACACACCTTTACACATTGCCCTCTCCAGAGCTTTTGGGGCCCTACACACATTTTGTCCAGCCTCGTGTATTCACAGGGTCTCCCGCCATGTATATTTGCACATACATGCGTTTCCTGGGATTATGGAATCCGGCCATTTGCGCTTTCCAATTTTTGGAGGTCCCAGCATGGGACTACATTCAATCTGTGTGTAAAGTGGATTTAGCATTTCAATGATGTTACTCCCACTGGTAAAACCCTGCCTGTGGTGTGAGTAGCGGTGCTCTGCTCACTTCTGGGCAGCTTTTTATGACACACGCTGAAAGCACTATATAATACCAGCATTGCTCTTGATTCCCTTCACATCCATTGTGCATGCTTTACTGTTACAACGTCAATTCTTTATATTTTTTTTTCATGTATGTAGATATATATCTATACACACATATATATCTATACACACATATATATGTGTGCGTGTGTGTGTGTGTGTGTATATATATATATATATATATATATATATATATATATATATATATATATATATATATGTGTGTGTGTGTGTGTGTATATATATATATTACATTTGTACATACAAACATACATTTCCTATGCTGGGAGCTGCTTACACCCGCTCAGGCGCACTCACCTATGCTTACTGTTCGTTACATATGTTTACTGCCACTTATTTATGCTTAGTTGTGCCTTATTCATTATAACAATACCACTTTGATTGAAAGGATCTGGTTAATAGTTCCATGCGATACACACGCTCACCTTTACATGTTTAAATTTCAGCTTTACAGCAGAGCAACATTCATTCCACAAGGAAAATGATATGTGCTATTGTTGAACTTGAACCATAAATGCCTTTTCGTTAGGCGGATGCTCTAACCACAACACTATTGGTGTTCTGCTTCATTTATATGTATACCCATGGTTCATAGTTACCAGAACACAAGCCTCATCACTTCACTTACACAGCAGGCATCCATTTTCCTGTTGTAAAACCACACTACTACACATGCGCCATTCTCTATTCCCTACCGCTCTGGACCCGTGCCACATGTTGACTCACTCCGAAGATATTCAGACCTCCAAAGCCTATAGTCCTGGCACATACGTGTGTTTGATTGTCAGGGTGTTCATATGGTCATCCGGGTTTAGGCTTGTCCTACTGGGGGCTGGGACTGCCCTGTACCTAGTTGAAAGTCAGACTTAACACGGGGAGATCATTTGTTCCACTTTTAGTGTCCTACCTGCGATTGGGGATGCAGAGGTATGCTCACCTATGACCATCCTGATATATAACAGTACTAAAAATTATGGGGATTTCCACTGCTGTTTCCTTTCACATTCGTTATGACTGCTATATTGTGAGCATGTTCATTCTTCATATCTACATATATATATATAGATATATACATACATACATACACATATATATATATATATATATATATATATATGTGTGTGTGTGTGTGTGTGTGTGTGTGTGTGTATATATCTATATATATATATCAGTCTATACATACACATGCAAATACACCTACATGCTTATTTACATTTCCCATACTGTTGAATCACTGCCACTTACCGTCGTGCATACACGCTTGCATACCCGCTTACGTCTAGGGTTGCCACCTTTTCAAATGGCCAAAGTGGGGCATTTTCGGGACACACATCAGGTTTTACAGACCGACACATACCCACGGTCAGTACAAAGGCTATAACTTTACTTATTATCTGCCTAAATGAAAGCTTATTCTTGTAGCAGTTTAGTTGCTTATTCTGTTTCTTGTAACATTTAAGTAATTTACATACAGAAATAACTGTTTTATGCAACTGTTACATGAAATATGGGACATAAGTATTTCCTACAATCACAGGACATTTGCCATTGTATTATATTTGGTCAGGACACAACTGCCCAAAAAGGGACTGTCCCTTGCAAAGTGGGACAGGTGGTAACCCTACTTACGTCTGCTTTAAAGCACCTTAATCACCCTATATCTGACTGCCACTATGCGAATGTGTAAGGTATATATTCCCGATAATGCATGTGGGGAGATGTGCATCATGGTCAGGTGTTTAATCCCGGGTTGTAGGTTCTACAGGACCGTCTGGAAGCTGAGCAGTCTTGTGGACAACTACTGCTCATACAACTTGTGTCCAGATATATACAGGACTGGACATTGTATCATGACACCAAATCTAATGTTTAGAACAGATACTTATCCCATGAGGGATATCCAAATATTGTATTGACTGATGACCTTCTTTGGCATTATGGCAATAAGTTAGGGTTATACATGCAAGGGATACATAGTTTGCAATCCTAAGACTGCCTCGGGTGAGACTGCCTACTAGATATGGGTAGGGGTCACTATGTGCAGATATGGCTGCGCCTATCCAGTAGCCCAAGTATGGGTGGTTTTGGTGGACGTTCAGGAAGGGGGGTTTTGTGCTGTGAAGGGGATGATGGGTATTCAGTTATGTATCCAGGTGTGTTGGGGTTGGATGGCTCAGTTCAGGCCAGACCATTATGTGGGTATGTGCCGGTAATGTTTTTGTACATGTGTATTGCACTTTTTAATGTTGATATGTTTGTGGGATTGTATTGCAGTTGTGAATATTTGTTCTTTGGTTATCTTCCTGATTCACCCACTGCTCCCTCATAGACCTCCAGTTCACCTATTGTGCATCCAACCCAGTCTCCCCTTGCCTAATTATTACATTACCCGTCACCCCCCACCCCTATATTCCATAGACACCATCCATCCCTTCTCTAGTTGATGGCCCATGGCACAGTCAACAGAACATATTGCGTACACTACATATCTCTGGTACCAATATGGTTGTGAGGACTACCCTAGCATTTCTGAGCTTCCACATGCTGTACTTCATGCACATAGGTACACGCAAATACTTATCTTCCATGACATGGTAGGTAGACCTGGGTAATACTTGTTCATCTATGGGCCATCCTGACAAGGACGACTTGGACCACGAATGGGCAAATATTGGGCGAATGCTCTGACCATTGGTAGGGTTGCCAACTTTTCATATGACCAGGATGGGACATTTTCGGGACACACAGAGTTTACAGGCCAACACATACCCACGGTCAATACAAAGGAGAGTACTTTAGTTTTATGCTTAAATATAAGCTTTTATTGTTGTAGTGGTGTAGTTGCTTATTCTGTTTCATTTACTTGCTTATTCTGTTTCTTGTAACATTTAGGTATTTTATATACGGAAATAAGTATTGTATAGGACTATTACATAAAATATGGGACATAATTATGTCCTACAATCGCAGGACATTTGACATTTATAATGGTTTTGGTATGGACACACCTGCCTAGAGGGGGACTGTCCCTTACAATGTAGGACAGGTGGTAACCCTAACCATTGGGCTAGGCTTAGCAATTGGCGGCACGCTAACACAATGTGTTTCGCTTCCGCTTGGTATAGCTATCGACACTACAATGGAATACGGGCACGGGGTTTTAAATATCATTTGTTTGAGGGACGGGGACTCAATATTCAGCTATGTGCCTTTGTGTTTACTTTTTATTTTGGTGTTCGCAAAACTGCCTTGTAAGCTTTGCATACATTTCAGTATCCACGGACACTGACAGGATTACTATTACAGGCAGGCTGTACTAGTCAGCATTTTAGGTTGCGCGTATGCAGCCGACATGTTCACGCCTCTGTGTAGCACTTAGACACGCCCCCTGCACTCATACACATTTCTTATGCATGTGGCCATTACGGCAGCGCACCTTTATTAATATGCATGTTGTGCTGCTGCACCATCTCTATGCTGCACGGTCGGTGCAAGGCTAACGCTGTCCTTACGCTGAGCTTCATGAATCCCGGGGATCATCTTTAAAGGGAACAAATAAATGACTGCTACCTACAGGGATGATGAACTGAATTTTGGGTAAATACAAGCTTGTATTTCAAGCTGTATATATTATATTATATTAAAAATAAAGAGAGGAAATGATAATTTTGCCTTTTTTTTGATAATGTCCTACAACCTGCATGCATGGATATTAGGATATTTTTTAATCTAAATATAAAGTAAGCAAATGAAGAATAAACATGTTTTGTTTTTCTTTAATGTTAATCAGCATTTTCTGTACTATACAGAGTTTATTACTTGGAATAAATCCAGACCGACGTCCATGCATTCATTTTCTATAAAGGTGATATTCTTTATGAGAAAAAATTCCATAAATAAATTGTATTTGGCACTTAATGTTTATGTGGTTTGAAAAAAAAGTAGGGTCTGTTCCATTCCTTTGTCTAATGTAAATGAACACTGCACTTAACTTCCATAAGACAGAGGTTTTATTTCCTGAGATTGTATCATTATTCATAGCTTTCAGTAATGTGAATAAGAGCTTAGGGAATGAATAAGGCCATATTTGTATTTTAAAGCCAACAAGATCAGATGCTTTAATTGAAGATGTTAGATTTTGAGTGTTTCATATTTTGTCATCTTATATAGTATAAAGTATTTCTTGTTATTATGTTATGCAAAAAGAGAGACTCATATAGAGTAAAGTATTTCTTGTTACTATGATACAGAAAGAGAGAGGGAGAGAGTACACTTGGAGAGTACAGAAAATCTTGTTTGCTCTTCACTTACTCTTCTGGATTCTGTTGGGCCTTCTTTAAGATATATATATATATACAGGCATCTATACAGGTGTCTAAAATTTCATCATAGACTGACATCAGCTCATTATGCTGAGGCTGTTTTATCTGTTTTGTTTCAGTTATGACTTCACAGGCTAGTGTCTGTCTTTATTTATTTGCTAAAAATTCTGTACTTTTGGAACCCACTTCAGTATGTATATTTTTAAACTCTACATTCTGGTTTAAATAATTCTCTATTTTAATTACAGGCTAATTAATTACATGATCATTTTTTATACCCTTATCATATCACATTTGCATAGTAACCATTCTCACAAAGGGTTCCTATTATATAATCGAAGATGCGATCCTTCAAATGCATCTTGAACGAACTTGAAAGCACGAAACAGCAAAATAGCAAAACGGCATATAAGCGATTTCTTTCCCTGGGAAATAATTCATTTGGCCACCTCTGTTACTGTGCCATTTTCTACACTGTAGTGCGATCTTGGAGTTGATATATTTAAGTGTGGGGGGGTGTAATGTTTTGAAGTTTTTATTTTTATTATTATTTTTTTTTTTTTTTTGTGGAACAGCAATTTTTTTTTCCTGGGAAAAAAATCACTGTTCTGAGTGTTCGGGATTGCAAGCTTTTGCTTACATGGGGTTGATAAATCAGCATTTGCTTTTTTTAAGTGTTCGCTGATTTAATATAGACCCCCTTGCAAAGACCTCAGAATCTTTGTTTTTTTTTTTTCTCTCTAACCTTTAATGGTGTATTAATAGAGATTTGGCTATTATTATTAAAAAATATATGTTCTGTTGTAATTTTTTAACCATTTATGCAGTGTCATTGCCCTTTGTTATTGTGCTAAGTATCCTGGCCAGTTTTATTTGCCGTGGTAGTTTGCTTTAGGAAAGCATAGTGTAAGATAATTAAGGAGCATTGGACAGAGATGTGTATTATGACTGCCTAAGATTCTTGTATCAAAAGAGGAAATACGTAGGAAACAAATGTTTGGTAATAGTTTGAGTTGATAAGACTAGCAATGGTGAGTCTCAGAATGTGGGGAGTGAATGACATGAGATTGCCATTTCTTGGAATAGTCTCTTTTCTCCAAGGTATGTCAACACTGGGGGGCTGCAGTAGGACTTACTCTTCCTGCAGAAAACATGTTTAAAGGAGAAAACAATGTTTAATATTTACTCTTCTGCTGTTTTTTCAAGTTTTTTTCACCAACATTTCAAGAGTCGGCATTGCGAGTCCAAACATTTCAATAGAAGTTTAAAATGTTTTCTCAGTTCTAGTACAAAGCCTGTTGAGAGTCAGCAGTGTTTGAAGCCACTCTGGTATTGCAAGGCATTGGGCGAGGAAACAAAACAGCTTAATTGCTCATTTTGAAAATGAATGTAATTTTCTGCTGAAGTTGATTTGATGTGTTAGAAGACACTGTGGTATTCTAGTGCTTAACCATTAGTAGCATGCTTTAAAAAAATGGTTACTCAAGGAAAACATGCCTCACCTCAGATTTAGTAATGGTAGTGTAGAGTGAATTGTGACAATCTAAGTTTAAAATAAATGTACCCTTAAATGATACAAATATACATCATCACAGAAAAAATATGTTTTATAGTCATAAAACATGTTTTTTCCAGATTATTTGTTCAGTCCACACACACACACACACACACACACACACACACACACACACACACACACACACACACTTTCTACTGCAGTATGTAAATGCGTGTATGTCTTAGAAATCCAGACAAAATAACTTTACATTCCTGGAAAAAAAACTTCACTGACTGGAAAGAATACAAAAAGAAAAATCTAGCAAAGCTAGACTTCTAACTGTGTGATTCATTAAACCTCTTGCATTAGAGGCCTCATGGGATATATGCAAATCACCCTTTAAGGATATCCAGGTGTTTTAGCTAAATGGCAATTATCAATGTCCATGACTTTTTTTTTCATTTTTAAGTCTATTTATGGACAATCTCAGGCCATAAAAGCCAAACCCCTCTAGCTGTGGACATGCGTGTTTCTGCTTTTTTATGACATCATCAGCACAGCATAAGAGGAATGTTTGACCTTTGGAAACACAGGGTTGTCATACCCAGCTGATATCCATAAACATTAGGGTGTCTACAAAATATCCCAACTAACAAACTAAAACAAAGAGTAAAAAGGTCACACAGATAACCAAGTGGTTAAAAAAACAGAGGGGTTTGGCTTTAATGGCCTGAAATTGTCCATAAATAGACTTAAAAATGAAAGTAAAAGAAAAAGTCATGGACATTCAGAATTGCCATTTAGCTGAAACACCTGATATCCTTAAAGGGTGATTTGCATATATTCCATGAGGCCTCTGATGCAAGAGGTTTATGGTATCAGACAGTTAGAAGTCTAGCTTTGCTAGATTTTTCTTTTTGTGTTTTTTAACCAGCTGGTTAACTGTCTGGCCTTTTTACTCTTTGTTTTAGTTTGAATGGAAAAGAAAGACATATAAGAAAAGTTTACTTACATATAGCTTATAATATCCAATAGCAAAAAAGGAGTAGCGTCTCATCTTTGAATCAGACTCTACAGAATGTGAAATATATTAACTCTTTTCTTCTAAGAGCCAGAACCCAATCATATTGTGGATAATTGGAGAACAGAAAACTTATACGATACCCATGACACCAATGTGGAGATTAGCTCTCCCATTTTATAATGTAGTATCTCATGTTGCAGACCATCAAACAATATACATTACAAAGGCATGGGTCGTTAGCTTGCCCACAAGGCAAGGTGAAGAAAATGTCATTGCCATATTAGAAGAAACAAATATTAGAAAACATCACAGGTCTGCCAAATTATAACATGCAAATCATTAATAATGATCTGTGGAGTGTGGCGATAATATAAAAAGAGATGCTGAAGGGCAATGTATTGCTAAATATTTATACAATGCTGGAATCATTATGGCTTAGTGGATAAAATGTCAGCTTTATTGTATATGTGAAGTTTGCATGCTGTCCTTGTATGCATGTGGGTTTCCCTGCTTGTCTGTCTAACCTATCTATCTATCTATCTATCTATCTATCTATCTATCTATCTATCTATCTATCTATCTATCTATCTATCTATCTATCTACCTATCTACCTATCTATCTATCTATCTATCTATCTATCTATCTATCTATCTATCTATCTATCTATCTGTCTATCTATCTATCTATCTATCTATTTATCTATCTATCTATCTATCTATCTATCTATCTATCTATCTATCTATCTATCTATCTATCTATGTCTAATTTCACAACTGCATTTAACATTGCCCTTGTAGCCTGGATCATTGCAAAAAATGTCTATAGTAGACCAGTTCAGTTATGCAGTTATGTAGTATTAAAGGATAAGCATCCTTAAATCGAGGGCTACATAGCTACAATTACATGCTCACAGAATAAATGGGATAGTCTTATTAAATGAACAAATATTACCATCTCCTTACTCACTAAAACATATTGATAATTGGAATAATAATATCTAACAGGTCCATAAGTTTCTTCTTAGCTTATGGTCAGGGACAGCATAAAGAAACCCAGCCATATCACTCAAAACTTAAAGGAAATCTCCTCTCAGAAGGCAAATTTTCCTCACATATTCAATGTGAACATTTGGGTTCACCTATCCATTCATCCAGGCTGATTTTAAAGGTTGTGAGGGAAGTACTCTGGTAAGGGAAGCCTACTTCAGAACTGGAGCATTAATTGGTCTTGGCACCATTCACTCCAGTTGATAATGATGTTATGCTGCTACAGGGATCAAAACTGGGTATCAGTTAGCAGAGCTATCAAGCCTTTTGCAGAACCTGGGAGACCTCCTGACTGGTTCTCTCAGAAGGTATGGAATGCTGTATTTATCTTGTCAGTTGAATTTAACCAAATAATTGATGCATTTATCTTGTTTGTTTTGTGTTCTGCTTTGAAGTGATTAATTTCAGATGTTTCTTGGGCTAGGAAAGCCAGCAAAAAGCATAATTCATTGTTGGAATTTAGTCTGTACTCCCAGCTGAAGGTAAAACCAAGTATAACTTGCACCCTACAATGACTTATTCCAGTCTTATTGCATTTGTGTTTTGTACCTGTTTATTTCTATGCATGTTTTATATATCATTTGATTATTCTTGTAGTCTGGATATGGCAGTTCTCTGTTACAGATGTGTGCCTTTTATCTAAAATGGCAACTTTAGTCTTCTAGGCCTTTTAAATATGGATATGCAGTGTTTGGATGTGGATTTTTGGTGCATGTTTGCTGCAGCTTGTATCCTGTGAGTTTTTTTTTTCCTGAGGGGCAGGAGCAAAGTTACTTAAACTGAGAACAGCATGTGTTTGTATTTGGGATGATGACTTTTAAGAGCTACTTGATAGTACAGTACAAAGAATTCTCGAGTCTGTAGTTAATCAGGCTCAATAATTTAATGGAAGGAAATTCAGCTTCCACTTTCATGGTTTATCAGATTCTAAATAAATAAACATAGATCCTGATGGCAAGTAAAAGGTCACTTGGCCCTGCCTTCTGGATGAGCTACAGATCCTAAGTAACAGGAAACTCATTTTTTCTGCCTTATATCAGAGTTGTCCCACACTAATTTGTAGTTTTCAGTGAGACAGATATTGGAGAAGAATCTGGGGGTGAAGAAAAAGTCCAACTGGACCTTTTTAAACATGAAGAAAACATATGACAAGGTCACAGGAAAGCTGATTTAGACAGTTTGAAGTCTCTGATACACTGGTATAATTAGTGCAAGCTGTGTATGGGGACTAGCAGAAGGTTCCTAGTGCAAGTGGGTATGCATCAAAATTAAACTCCAAACCAACTGTTGTTAATATTGGTGATGGAATGCATTACCAAAGAGGTCTGAAGAGACAGATCAACAAAGCTACTTTACTTGGATGGTGTGGCACTAAGCAAACTCTGAATAGGAACTTAAGCAAATGATAGGGGACTCGAATGAAAAACTAAATGCAGGGTGAAGTTGAATAAAGGCAAGACAGTGGTTATGGCAGCAAGTGGAGTAAAATAGGAGAAACCTAAAATTGAGACGGAATGGAAAATAAGAAGAAGCAGAAAACTTGAGTCAGAAGAGAAAGTAGTGGAGCAGGTTAACAGCTTCAAGTATATAGGAGGTGTGACTGAGGAGAAGGAAAGTCTGAATGAGTAGATTGAAAACTAGAATCAGAGATGCTGCAGCCAACTTGCACACTATCAGGGATAATGTATGACAGACAAATGGCAAAGAAAGCTGAAAAGTAAGCTGTACAGAATTGTGGTATGAGCAGTGCTTCTGTATGACAAAGAAACCTGGACAGTGAAGACAGATTTGCTATGGAAGTTTGAGATGATGGAGATGAAATTCTTGAGACAGATGGGTCGGATAAATGAGGAAATGGGGACATCATGGCTGAAGCCAAAGTAAAAGTTAAGGAAACAGATACAGTAGTTTGGTCACACATGCAGGAAAGCAGAAGACAATGTGGTGAAGATTTGGGAAGAGGCAGAATGAAGGCAAGAGGAAATGAGAATGTCCAGTCAAAAATGGATGAATTGTGTGGTAGAAGACCTGTGACAGTCAGGCATGACTTTTGAAGATAGGAGAATGGTACTGAAATTTGAGAGGTAACAACAGTTGACTTGACACCTCCAACTCCATGGGGAAAAGGGGTTGATGATGATGATGATAAATGGGTTTAACATAGCGAGACAGCTTTAAAAAAAAGCAACAGAGAAAGGAAGATCTCCGTTGCTTTCTTTAAAGCTGTCTTGCTATGTTAAACTCCTTTAACATAGTGAGACAGTTTCTAAAAAGCAACGGAGATCTTGCATTCTCTGTTGCTGTAAAAAAAAAAAAGACTTATACTAATGGAAAAAGTATGGGCGACCGGACCTTTTTCCATTAGTATAAGTCTGATTTACAACGTGCACTTTGACCAATCAGCGTGCATGTTTTGGAATATTAATGGGGGTCATTGTATAATTTTCTATTTAGAACTGAAAGCAATTGCTAATTTTCCTTTTTTCCTTTGGTTGATGATTAAGCATATTCTGCATACATTTCTGGTGGTGAACACTTAGGCTTTGCTGTATGAGACTGACAGAAATCATAGTTGTCTCTGTATGTGGTATCTCTTTTTTCTGATGGTTAAGTTATTGATGATTATTCATTCATTCTTTTCCTGAGATGAAGCATTTTCCTGCTTTTGGAAGCCTGATATGCTTGATTATCATCTGTTTGCATCTTATGAAGCTTTGTATTGTATTTCTGCTGTATCCTGTGTTGCATTTATGGCCAGTTATTAACCTTAAG
>NC_056734.1:47665144-47757644 GCF_019279795.1 Protopterus annectens
CTGGGACTTTTCATAAACCTACAGGGGATATATTAGGGGTGTCACAGGCATCAGCCTGTAGAATGTTATATATATATATATTTTTTTAAATGCAATGCTACTACATGCGAGGGATCACATTTGTTTTCCATGTACCCTACTGAGGAGACCAAGAACCATGCAGGAATTCTCTTCAGTAGCACACTTCCCTGAAATACTGGGGGCCATAGATTGCACATACATAGAAATAAAACCCCCCACCTAGTGAACAGGGAAGGAGATACATCAACAGAAAATGTTTCCACTCTATAAACTGTCAGGTTGTCTGTAATGCCTAAGGTATCAAGTACAGTATCTGTGCAGGTAACCTTAGCAGTTTCCATGACTCACATATATGGCACACTTCTGAGCTGTACGTCACGTTTGCTATAGGTGACATTCCTCAAGGGCATCTAATGGGGGATGCAGGTTATGCACTGGAGCCCTGGCTGACACCCAGGAGAAACCCACATAGCCTCACTGAGTAAGGATAAAACAGGGTCCGTGCTCAAATTAGGAATATCATAGAACTTGTTTCATTGGTTCCAGTGTCTAGACACATCAGGAAGTGCACTGCAGTGCGACCCAGGCACCTGTGCAAAAATACTTAGTCAGTGCCATGCTACACAATGTTATTCTTAGGAAATGAGGATAGCAAGGAGCAGGACCACAGTTTCAAGGACCACAGGCAGGGCCAGCAGCAGCAGATGACTATTCTGAAGGAGAACCACCAGCTGCAGATGGTGCTGGCTGATGGATGCTTTCACAGCATACCCTGACTCTGGCTAAAAGGCAAAGGACAGCACACACAACCACTAACTAGGTCAAAGCCTAAGATTCCATGCACATACAAATAGGAAAACTGATGCCTGCCAAACTCCACAACCTTTACTTAACCATGCAATTGCATCAGACAGAGACAACCCCAAAGGACACAATTTGTTCTTGCAGTAATGAGAAGTATGTGTGGAACCTGTAAAGAAAAAAAAAAAATATATAACTGATTACTCTCATATGGAAATATGTATATGCCCCTAAGCAAAGCATTTGTCTGAGGTATCAGTAATATCTCCACTGTCAGATTTTTGCTATATATTAAAAACAATAGCATGCATCAAGCATTTCAATGGACTACCATCTATAAACCATGGAACAAGTCAATTACACCTCAATTTGCACAAATATACCAAGAAGCAAGACCGAAGTACCTAATTCTTTCACTGCTGTAATGACAAACACTAAATGAAACATAATACTGTTGAGCAATTATAGAAGCAATCATTCACAAATGAGTAGGAACAAGAAATTAACATTTCTTCTACAATACATACTGATAAGTGCAAGCATTTGAATAAGCAACCATTGACTTTCCACTGTCTGCATCAAGCATATATGTAACCCTAAGGCGCAAAGACATCTGCAAGGAGCAGGGCACTGTAATCATCATTTACACAGGGTGGGGAGGTGGTAGGAGGGCAAAACTGACACCAAAGAAGTGAATGTGTGCAAGAAAGAAACACGTGTATCTATCAGAGTACACAGTGTTCAGAGACAGTAGCAACAAATGTATAGCACTCACCAGAAATGTTTTGATAGTTTTCACGTGTATGAGATGATATGGGCAAGTGATTTTTTTTTCAGTGTGTGTGTCTGCATTGAACACAATCAAAGACTGTGCTAGTACTACATCCTGGTATCTTGGACAGCTGTGAGCAGTGCATGGTAAAGTAGTAAATTCAGCATTGTCACCCCCACGACAAGAATCACCTCTGCCAGGAGTTGCATTGCTACTTCCATGACTCTGGCTAGAAGTTGGAGTTCTACCTGAATGTGAGTGATGTCTTCTAGATGAGCTCTCCTCATGACTACATCCAGGGCCACAACTCCGTGGTCTTCCATGTCTGGTGTGGACACCAGAACTACTGACAAAGCAGTGTATGCAGTGTCTGTAGTGTCACTATGGGAGTGGGATCTTGCACAGCCACATATGCTAACATCAGAAGATGACGTAGCTCTCCAGCCACATGGATTCCCACCCTCACCCAACATATGCTCTAGCATAGACACTGCTTGATCTAGTGTGTCAGTCATCCTGTCCAAGGAGTTGTCCACTCAGTTCAGGGAGTCACTCATGTAGGAATGCACAACATTTAGTAGTCACACTATCTCTTCTGAGACCCTGGTGGAACATCCCTGTGCCTCCACTGCAGCTCTACACATACATCTGGTGACACCTAATGACACATCAGCATTAGGAGGAGGGTGGACAGCAGACCTCTTCCAAGCACCTCTACAAACCCTCCTGTGTGGCACCCTGCCCTCATGATGGCTATGGGGAGAAGTAACCAGCTCTGCAAGTGGAATAACCACACTACCCTAATCAATGGTTTCACCATCATCCCGTCCTATATTAGAAGTCTCCATGTCATGGGTAGGTGTAGACATACTGTTTCCAAAATATGGGCAGGGGATACATGAACCACAACCTGAGTGTCAAAATGACCCTCTTCACCCCCAGACTGTGCCTCTTCATTACCACCATCATCATCAGAGGCTACTGATGCTCTGACATCAGGTAGTAGATGTTCCACAGTGACACTTTCACGATCACCTATGATAACAAGCAGTAAGCACAACAAACAAAAAAAAAAAAAAAAGAAAAAAGACCAGAGACAAGGTCTGAATGACAAAATTCCATTGAAACCTGTTCTTAAGAAAAGGAGACTCACTGTGAGATAAACATACATATTTTAGAATGTTAATAAATGTTTTATATTTGCCTTTATATACATATGTATATATATATATATATATATATATATATATATATATATATATATATATATAATAGTTTTCTGTATACATTTTTTATAGACATATTATTTTTGCATACTGCAAAGTTTTAATCAGGAACAGGAAGTGATGTCAGCCCTATGTCCTTATAAAATGTGACTTGATTTTATTCAGTGTTTGTTTCTTATGGTTTGACAAAGCCCTTACAGGGTGAAAGCACTTACCAATAAAACAGCTTGGATTTTACTTGTCTTTGGCACGGATTCAGTCATTGTTTGAACTAGCATTTATTTCTGCTGCTTGAAGAAGCCTCAGTGACTGCTGGATTTATGCTGATTTTTGTTGTCAGCCTTGGTTTGCTCCTGTGCTTCTCTTCTGGATCAAACAAAAAAAAAAAAACAAAAAAAAAAAAAAGAGAGAGATGCAATTGATCACATATTTTCCTTATATGAAAGATATGTTAAACTCTTAACAGATGCTAAAGCAACACAAATTTTAATCTCATATAGACCAGAATCTACCTTATAGACAGTAATACAAGTAACCAAATGTGTGCTTACCATGTGGAATTGGGCTGGCAGCCTTCAATCCAGATGTGTCTGTATGTGAGGAAGTGAAACCAAAGAAAGCTGATAAGTATCACAATGCATGAAACAAGAAAGAGAAGCACCCCTTTCACAAGTGCGGATTAAAAATGTTCTCATACAAAACTATTGTGAACAGTTGTATTCCATCCCCAAAACACCCTTGTCTATTTCTCCATGATTGTGTTGTCTGACTCACAGTTATCACTAGCTGTCTGTATATCAGACATCAAAGATATATGCATATAAAAATATAAATTGACACTTGCATTTTGCACACCTGGAAAGTCTGCTTGTAACACTCTAGGTCTGTGGTCCAAATCTGCACCAACATTCAGGTTGTTCTGGGACCCTCTGCTTGGCTACCTGGATCTCTGACAGAGGACAGGAACTCCTCTTTTAGTTAGTGGTAGTTCTGTAACAGGAACTCCCCATAGCCACCTATTGCTAGGCAATTGCAGCCACGCTATGGTGGGTGGAGGTTATCATATTGCCTGGTGTTGTGTCTGAAAGTAAGTTCTCCTATTTCTTCCAACAGCATTCATGTCATTGACCACCTGCTGCTGTATCCTGTCTTCAGAGCTTGGCCACCTCTACCTCTCCCTGACAGAAAAGCTTCATGATGATGCAAGATCTGGATAATCACCTCATTTTCTGCATTAGTGTATGGTAGCTTGTGGGGCACAAATTTCTTCTTGGGTGCTTTATCCCTGTATGATATAAAATATTAAACAGACACATAATTATATATAAAATACACAGTGTACTGGCATTCATCATACAGCCAATAATTAAAGAGTTAATGCTCCCCATGACTGCACACAGGTTGAGACAGTGTACTGGCATTCATCATACAGCCAATAATTAAAGAGTTAATGCTCCCCATGACTGCACACAGGTTGAGACAGACCCCCCCCAAAGAAAAAAAATTCTAAATCAAGTTATCAACAGCAGTATGTAACAGTACAGTAATGCAGATAACACATGTTTAGCTGTGTAAGACATTGCAGAATTAACAACAGCAATTCAAAACATAACATTTTAAATGTGAGACAAAACTATTATAAGTGCTATCTCCACTGTTGGGGAGTGCAGTCAGGTAGAAATCCACAAAAGTAACATTTTTTTCTGGTAGCACAGGCAAAATGACATGCCTTCCTACAAAGGTATAATAAACTCATCTGCAATAACTGTGCAAACATCAGTTAAATGCAACCTATAAAATACAGGTCATGTAGCATTCTGTAGCATACATTTTGTAATGCAGACATGGCTATGCCAAAAGACAGGGATAAAGAAAAAACATTAAGATAAAAAAATGCTTTTCATCAGTCAGTGCAATTCACCTTTAATGTTAAACTAAAAGCATTATGTAAGAAACAGCAACACACCTTGAGAATAGTGTACAAATTAAATAATTCTCCAAAGGTTGTGCTTTTCAGTAGTATCAAGGTCACTGGAGCCAAACAGTCTCCCCAGCACAACACAAAGGCATAAGCTACACAATTACCTTTATATAGTATAGAGTCAGCCCTGTGAGCACTGTAAGTATGCAAATAAAGTGTTAAATCATTAGCAATCCTGAATACCACAATCTGCACTAAGTGTAAGGAATGTAAGCTTGATATAAGGACCTACACAATTACATGCACACACCCTAGTAATGCAAGAATGAGCATTAAGTGTTACCTGCTAATGGCTTGCAGATGTCTATGATTACTCTGACTGTAGAAACAATCAGGGTTTCACAGTCTTCCCTCTTTAATGTACACCTACTGAGGATGTGTCAGGGAAAAAGACTTACCAAAAAGTCTGAAAATACATTGACTGATTTAGGAGATTAAAATTCCTAGCATCCAAATGCTGGCTTTAATGACCACATTTACTACCCCTTACTAAGACTGTTGTTCATATTCAAGAGAGTACTTTAGGCATTGATACAGATAACGTGCAATAAAACAGAGATAGAATTGCTATGAAGAAAGCGTAGATAATGGGATGTGGCACCATAAACAAAGAAAGAAGCACAACTGCAGGTTTTTGAGTCTTTGTTTTATATTGTGTGACTACATGGATATCCTAACTTTTGGTAATATCATAATCATCCAGATGGTTACTTTCATAACTTGTTTCTGTTTGCACTGTGATGATACAATGTCACATCTTCCATACGTCTAAACACTTTCTCTTCTTTCTAGTATATGCCTTTGTCTGTGACAAATATGAGGAATACTCTTAAATGATTGTTCTTACTATCTGTATTTGAGTTTTCAAATATATACAGGCTCCTGTAGCAAGATAACAATGGTGATTAAACATCTGAAATGTACATTTAAAGTATTTGAGCACCCATTTTTTTTTTCCTTTTATCATTTGCATGCCATTTGGCATTGTACTCTGTTGATTGGCAGAGGTCAGCAGCAATGAATGGCATTTCACTGCCCAAGGTAAAAAAATACAATTTTTATTTGGACTGCCATCAATAGCATAATATTAACTGACATTGTTTTACTTTCCTCAGCATTCTGGACAGTAATAAGTGAAGAAATTCAAGTTGTCACACTTCTGTCCCACTGTCATAATGTCTAAATGTATTGAGCTTAGAGAAGCAGTTCAGGTGATGCAGGATTCAAAACCTGTTCTCAGGTCATTTTACTAAGGGAGGTCATACCAAATCTTGACACTCATTTTGGTGTATGAATGCGTTAATGTGGGAAACTCAAGTAAGGTCAGTATTGACTAAAAGTGACAGATAAGATTCAAATTATGTCAATATTAATTGTGTGTACTATGTGTGCAATGAAAGCATTTCTTCAGTTCTCTCTACCTTTCTCCATTCCATGGCATTATCTAAAGTCCTGATATAATGAGACATACATGATAGTACTGATGAGGGAAGGAGATGTGAGAAGGCTGAATGTATCAGTGTTCATAGTTTCATAGGTGTGTACTAGGCTAATGGCCCTGGAGCCTTTACAAGCCTAGCCCATAGGATTACCCTGGCATCATGCCACCCAAACTTAGTTCCTAGTGCCTCTGTTGAGTAGAGCCACTGGAGTGATCCCTGGGGTGAATTTTCAATTTCCCATCCACTCATCAAGATTCCTTTTGAAGAGGGCCAGTGAGGTGCTCTGCTTGACATGTATGGGAAGTCTATTCCATAGCATGGGCAGTCTCCGGGCTATGAACCTGTCCCTCCAGCATGTTCTGCTGATTGTGGTAATGAGGTTGAGATCTCTGGAGCATGTGGTGCAGAGGGGTTGTGTAATGCAGTAGTAGCTGTGCTTATTGTTTAGATATAAACAGCGATTCATTTCATGTGGCTTCAAGTTGTTATTCCTAAAAACTTGTTTGGATGCTTCTGATGAATACTGAGTTCTGCACCTGTGAGCTGCTTGCCAGCATGAAATGAACTTTCATGGCCTAAGGAAAAAAGTGAAAATTTTAGTTTAGCCTGCCTTTTATAGCGCAATCCAGCCCTGCAGCATTATGCGTCCATCAGCACTCTGGATAGTACTCAGTGAATAAAATGCACTTGTCAGGGAACTTTATCTGTGGTATAAGGTGTTAAGTGTAGTGAACTTAGAGGAAAATGACAGGTGATACGTGGTTTGAATCCACTCGAGTGATAATTTTACAGAGGGTGGTCTGACCACATATTTAATCATATTATGTGATAACATTGTGCTGTTGTTTAAAAAGCAACTATTGTGCTAACAACATGTGAACTTTTGTTTGTCCACTTTCACATTCTTTTGTCATTAACCACATGTCTGCTAATGTGTTCTACAAAGTACATTTAGGTGTGACAATGACATGTGAAAAAAAATGTGTCACATGAATGCACTCCTTACTCAGGTCATCGCTGCAAATACCCATTGATTGCATTTTATTAACTGTCCAGCTTTTTCCTCTATCATATATTTAAGCGATAATTCACGACTGTGTGTGGGTATATCAGGATTTACCCATGGTTGGTATGGTTTTATCATGAAGGCAAAGCAAATCAAACAAAGCTTGTAAATCCTGAATAAATGACACACAGGACTGGAGTATTGCTATAACATAATGGCATTAATTAAAAAAGAAATTGCTTACCTTTCTTAAATAATATCTTTGTATTATAGCACTGTAGAATTTTTCTGCATTCTTCCTTGTTTACTGATATACAGCAGATGTGTATGGAACTTACGTTCCCACTCTTGTACAGTACAGGAGAAGGAACAGAGAATCTCCATTGCTTTTTTTTTCCTATTTTTTTTTCACTGCCAAGATTTTGTGAGGGGCAATGCAGAAATACAAGGAAAATCAGGTATGTTTATGATTATCTAGCTTTGCAAAATATACCTGATTTTTCTCATATTTTCCTTTGTTCCTCAGCATATACCAATAGAAAATCTGTCCTTTCAATGGTACTTCAGTGGATGGCCTTTTTTCTGTTGATATATGCTCAATTTACAATGAGCACACTGGTTGGGGTATCCAATTAAAGTGATTATTTTTGAAAAGTAAAGAGCAGTTATTCTATAATTTTTTTATAATGCTTTTTCCATTTTCTGTCCACTCAGCAATATGCAAACATGGTTCACTGCCTAAAGGAAAAAGTGAAAAATGTAGTTTATGGTGCCTTATCTAGAGGAAATTTACCAGGCATCAGTGCACCAACCTCCACAACATGGACGGTACTTACTGCAGATAATGTACCTGTCAGATGTTCAGTTCTGTGATACAAGGTGTAACTGATTACTTGAGAGAAATAAGGCACATGAAGCATTGTTTGAATTCTGTTTAGCGATCACATTGCAATTATTTTTTCCCATTTTCATATGCATTTGCTCTCCACTTGGTGGCAACAAACATGCTTCCCTACCTAAGGAAGAAAAGTGAAAAATTTAGTTTAGGCTGCCTAATGTAGCACAAACATGCCTGGCAATGATGCGCTTTCCTCATCAATCTGGACAGTACTGAGTCAAATATTACACCTATCACATAACAATCTCTGCAGCACAAGGTGTACCTAATGTGAACTGAGAGACATAAATCTCTAAAAATCTCTAAAAATAAATACACAAAGTATTGTTCAAACCCTGTTTAGAGATTTCATTGCAATTATTCACAATATGTATTGCTTTTTTTTTTTTTTATCATTTGCATTTGTCCTCCTTTTGGTATTGCGCAAGCATGGTACCCTCCCTTAGGAAAAGAAGTGAAAATTTTAGTTTAGCTTGGCTTATGTAGTCCAAACAAGCCTGTCAACTGTGCACTTTCCTGAGCACCCTGGACATTACTGAGTGGAGAAAATCCAACTGTCATATACTTATCTCTGTGGCACAAAGTGAAAGTGCAGGGAGTTTGGATTAAAAAAACACAGCTGATTAAGGGTTAAGTTATTTTTGCAACAAGTGCAAAAATACCATTTCTCACAAACTTTTGATTAAAACTGTAAATGTAAAGAAATGATAATGTTAAATATGTTTCTTGCAAGCAAGCTATCAACAATGCTTGCATAAGAAGCTTTTCTATTCAGCATATATCATTAATGGCTCACATACAACCTCTGGCTAATGTGTGTCAAATGTCTTAAACATGACATTGACAATAGTTCATTTAAAATTAATTTGCATATGTATGATGGGCACAATACTGTTGTTATAATCGTCATGACTCATTACATATCCTACCTATATGTTTTGTGTAGGTATCTCTTGTAAAGTCTGTATGTAATATAACCCAATCTGTATTACTCATCTCATACAACTGCATCCAACTGAAATCTATTTGCAAACATAAATACTGACTTTTACATAAGAATGCATTCCCAGGACTAATTAAAATAATACACACACACAGGCCTCTCTGAAGTGTATCTCCATTCATTCTGAAATTAATATATCTCTAACTTCCAAGCTTAAAGGGTATTTCACCTGTGGCAATGTCAATTAATAAACTAACTTTCAGTTTTTGCATACATTATCCAATAGGTTCAATTCCCAGCTGGTACAACAATATTTTAACAGTGTGCAAGCCCTGACATCACAATATGTAACAATTCATCCTCTGTCTCCTTACAAACTGCAAGGATTAAAAGCCATGCCATTAAGCCAGGGGTGGACCGTGCTATTGGACTGCCGGACTGCAGCCCCCCAGCTGTAAAATTAAAATAAAAGATAAACAAAAATTAAAAATTCACAGACTTTCGTGCATGCACAATAGTCCAGACTGCTGCTGAGGTAGTCTGGAGCATGTGCAGACTGTTTCAGCAGCAGTCCGGACTGGGAAAAGTAAGAGCAGAGATCCCAGAAGTCTATGCAGTTGTAACTGCATAGACTGTCACAGGAAACTCATCGGACTGCAATGTCGGCAGAAGATCTCACGTGGTGGATGTGCTCCAACGGAGGTTTGCAGCTATGGATGTATGGCACAAAGGGATGGGATCTACATCACTCCAGGTAAGACAGCTATGGATGGGGGAGTGTGAAAATGCCCCAGTTGCTATATACTGGTGGCTAGAACAAACTCATGGTGGTGTGGTAGGGAATACCTCAGGCTTGAACCCTGTCCCTTGTATGCAGGTGTTAAAGACCTGCATTCCCTACCCACCACCATTTGTAAAAAAAATTGCAGATTTTTGCCTCATATTTGATCTGATCTGTTCCTCATAATATCTGTGGTTTCTAAATGTTGCAATGCTTGATATTTGATGGTGCAGTGGTAGCATTGTTGCCTCACAGTTTCAAGTTCTCAGGTTTGATTCTTGGCTGGGGTGCCTTCTGTGTGGGGTCTGCATCTTCTCCCTATGTTTGTGTGGGTTTGCTTTTGTGTCCTCCCATGTTACAAAGACATGTCTGCATTATTTCTTCCTGGGCCTCTGCTAAAAATTGTTTTTTTGTTCCAAGTCAGACTGTCCTGATTAACAAATGTTAAATAAAATTGACAGGCATTTGAATTTCAGACTTCAGGTTTCTGAATGTTTGATTCCTTATATATTTGATGGTGCAGTGGTAGCATTGTTGCCTCACAGCTATAGGTTTTCTGGTTTGATTCTTGGCTGGGGTGCCTTCTATGTGGAGTCTGCATCTCATTCCTGTGTTTGTGTGGATTTGCTCTGGTGTCCTGCCATTTTACAAAGACATGTGTCTGCAGTATTTCACCCTGGGCCTCTGCTGAAAATTGTTTTTGTTCCATCAGAAGTAAAATTGACAGGCATTTGAATTTCAGACTTCATATTCTTCAGAAAATACATAGTAACGCAACCTAAGTTTATAAGATGAATATTTGAAATTTGTCCTTATTTTTGGGACTGTATTACCCCATTATTGGCTTTGTCCAGGTTTTTTGTGCTAAGGTTGACAGCTATGGCAAGAACTGAATTCACTGAATATGTTTGAGGGCTGTATTCCCTCATTACTGGGTTTGTCCAGGTGTTTTGCGCTAAGAGGTTGACAGCTATGGTGAGAACTGAATTCATTGAATGATAGCCATTTAAGTTTCAGTCTTCTGCTCTTTCACAAAGCAGCTGATTTGGCGTAGTGGTATGTTGCTCTGACTGTTTTGCACAGGGACCTTGGCAGTAAAATGTATGGTGGTAACACAGCATTTTTCTTTCACAAAGCAGGTGATTTGGCATAGTGGTATGTTGCTCTGACTGTTTTGCACAGGTACATTGGTAGTAAAATGTATGGTGGTAACAGCATTTTTCTTTCACAAAGCAGCTGATTTGGCATAGTGGTATGTTGCTCTGACTCTTTTGCACAGGGATCTTGGCAGTAAAATGTATGGTGGTAACACAGCATTTTATTCTAGCAACTTTCCAAGATTATACAAGCAATGTTTAATGTGTCCCTGGTTTTTGGGCTTTTGACCCCCCCCCCAATAAATTTGGCTTTTTCCAGATTTCTTGTGCTGCGAAGTTAAGATGCAGTTGAGTATTGCGTAGATTTTACAAGGAGCTGAGAGCTGCACGGGAAGAGAAGTTTAGTGCTGCTTATGCTAAGTCAGCTTGCATTGTTAATAGCACAACAGGTTGTATACTTGCGTTTAATGCAGAAGGTTGTTGGTTCTACTCCCACAAGGAGTGAATGCTGCCATACTGAAAAAGTTAAGATACTAACTATGAGCCTGTTATCAGTTTGCCATCCATTTCCTATTGCAATATTACTAGCTTATCATTTTTAATGTAATATAGGCAATTTATTCCTCAGGGGCATCAGACACTTTATTTTTCGATGAAACCATGAAATATAAAGGTGTTTGCTAGCAGCAACCTCCTCATTAGTTACAGATTTATTTAATGTGGAATTATTTAGATGACTTTTTTACTTCTTCAGAGATTGTGCATATTTGCTGATAATGGTGGACTGTAGAATTGTGCATATTTACTGATAATGGTGGACTGTAGAATTGTGCATATTTACTGATAATGGTGGACTGTAGAAGTTTGAGTAGACTTTTATGATGGAAATGTTCTGAACTGGGCAGTTTTGTCATTATGGGTGCATGCATTTTGTTTCATTGTTTACTGGAAAGATGTTCTGAGTTGGGCAGTTTTGTCATTATTGGTGCATGCGTTTTGTTTCATAGTTTACTGGAAAAATGTTCATAACAATAGAAAGGTGCATCAAAGAGCGCATGTATGTTTCATATGCATGGGGCCTATGATTTGAAAACAGCTGAGAATTAATCTTTATCTGCCACTGGTAAAATGTATTTTCTTTGAATGTGGGTTTCAATGCTGTTTCAATGAATGTGAGTTTCAAGGGCAGAGAAGTTTTAATGCTAAGTTTGTTTAGCAGATGTCTTAGTGTTTGTGCTGTAAAATGCAAAATAAAACTTTCAAATGAAGTCCAAATCATCATAGAAGTAAATCAGTATGCATATTAGTGTTTATGGTAAATGGAGTGAAATAGCCAAGTAATGGATCATTGGAATGGCTGCAGGGGGAGGCTCCATTCGACTATGATTTTGTGAGGGGGAAGGGCGGCAAACTTAAAGACAGCCCCAGCTGAACTATACCTCCCAACTGTCCAGATTTTCAAAGAATGAATAGATTTTTGCTTCTTATTTTTGGTTTGTTCCTCATAAAATTTGGGTTTTCTGGCAAATCATTTAGGAATTAAGTCACTAAATAATGACACACTGAGTTTCAGACTTCATAACCTTCAGAAAAATGCATGTTAAAGTAAGACAAGTTGTTCTATCAACTATCTCAGTTTATACAAGAGCAATTTTTAGTACTGTTCATATGTTCCTCCAATATATTTGGCCTTGTCCAGATTTATTGCATTAACAGGTTGAGAGGTACATGCAAATAAATTGCTTTATAGAATTAGGCATAGCCAAACCTTTCAACTGTCCCTGATGTTGGCTCAAAATGTTGCTCTTCCCCCTAATAATCCCTCCGCAAAATAGCAATTTTGGAAGAAAACATGGAGGGTTTACAATTAAGAAATAACTGTAATAATTAGAGTTATAGATTACTTTTATTTCAGAAATACGTGTAAATTATTTTATTTTGTAAGCTGCTCAAGTTAGCAGTACTAATATTAAAGTGTCCCTTCTTTGACAGGTTCCCAGCTGTATTGTGGTGCTATTTTATATTTTTACATCACATTTTTGGTCCATTTTTCATAAAATTGAGTTTTTTTTGGCAAATTAGTGACAAATCATTAAAGACTAAAGTTAGAAAATAATGACAGACATTTGAGTTTCAGATTTCATACCATTCAGAAAATTCATACTAATGCAAGACCTATTCTATTATCTTTCTAAGTTTATAAGAGCAATATTTAAAAATTGTCCTTATTTTTGGGCCTTTGTCCCACTTCTTTGTATGGCTTTGTCCAGATTTCTTGCTCTGAGGTTGTGAGGTATGACAAATGTTTCAGGGCCATCACAGTCAGCCACAGACATTTCAAATTGTGACATACTTGTTGCACCCCACTCCCCCATGTAGTGACTCTGGATGTGTCGAAGCAAGGCAAGGAGTAGTTATGCAGTGTAAATGTGCAGAGTACCCCCCCCCCATCCAAGGTAGACACAAGTACTAGAGTGGCTTTTCATCTGTCCTTGATTTTTGCAGAATGGTCTGGTTTCTGTCATATATTTTGTACTGTTGATTTATGCTTATTACTCAGTGCCTGTTGCTCTGTGTTTAAGTAGCAATACTTTAATGACCATCAGGTAAGCTTGGCTGAGATTGTAAGATGCAAGTAAGCTTTAATAAGCATACTGTTAAAGAATTGCCACCAATGAAAGCCTTTCTGTTGTTGCCATGTAGATAATACTTAACTAGATAATGTATAAGCCTTGGGTATTGAAATGCATATGACAGTATTTGTAATAAAGGACAGGATTACATTATTTTAAGACGCTCATTACACTTGGAGACTTCCAGTCATCTCTGCAGGCTTTACCTGTAAACTAAACAGAATGCCAATCGTGTCATCCATAACCTGTACAGTAATCCTTTTAAGCAATGTATCTTGAGCTTATTTCTTGTTTGCTTTTCATTTTTTACTTTGATCATGTTTTCCCCATGAAACAAGTAGATAGTTGTCAGGCAGCAGGTCTTTTTTTGGATAAGAAACATTTTTACAAGTGGTGGCATCAGAGATTTCTACTTTCAACATGTTACTTGGTACTTTAATAAAGCTGAATATAAATTATAATTAGAACTACAGTGCAAGAAGTGGTTTGAGTTGAGTGCTGCTTGTTTTTCTTATACTTGATTTTGACTGGCATTCCATTAATATATTTAAAAAGTAATTTATTTTTTCATGCCTCACAACCTTTTTGTTTCCATCTAGATATTAAGTAAGCTGTCATGCAGCCAATGCACTGAAATATTTTTATTCTTCTACACTTTATTTTGTCTTGATTGGACTCTCATAATGATGGTTTGGCACCCAGGGCAGTGTATTTCGTTAGTTTTTGTGGTTTTGAGCATAGCTCCTCCCCTTTCTAGTTGGCCTCACCCCTTCCTATTGACCCCACCCATTCAGCTGTCTCCTACAGCCCCCCTTTGATTTGAAGTCACCAGCTGCCACTGCATTAAGCATTCTATTGTTGTACATTGAAAACTATGTCAATAGGTTGATCATCGCACATGACAAAGCTCAATGCCATGTTTCAGAACTTTACTGCTATATGATGTAAGTAGTGACAATGTTTCTGCCAAGGAAACTATCAGCCTTGCCAAATGCATTTGCACAATTGAAAGCAATGTGTCTTTCCACACATTAACCTAAGAGTACTGAATTGGGCACCAATTCAGTTATAGTTTTTTAGCTTGAATTTTGTAGACATGGCTGGTGAGGGAGAGAATGCTGCTATGTTTAAAGCTCAAAGATGGAGTGTTATGGAGTCTAAGATATTTATGGAACTCCTCATGAAGTGCTACAGTCATAGGCTGTTGCACTGGGAGTATACCAGGTCTCAGTATAAGGCTTAGGTTGGAATAGCTTAGCCAAGGCTGCCTCTGGCATCTAATGTACTCGGGAACAATGGTGTCATCACTATAGTGATCTTAAGAAGCACAAGCATGACCTCCTAAGTTGAAGGGGAGGCTACATTTAGGACCGTGAACACTTCTCAGTTTTGTAATTATACTGACCTATCAATTGTATATTATATGGCATTAATGATCTACCTAGCTAATGCAAGTGCTCATTATGGTTTCATATAAATTTCTTTTTTACTGTACAGCTTAAGAGCAAATAGCTGCAAACTGTGATGCACACTGGGAGCAAGATTAACTCATCCCAGAGAGACATGGGGTAAGTAAGACTCAAGTCCATATTCAAGCCAGAATTTATTTTTCTTCCTTCAGTCAGTAGCATCATAAGCAAGTATACCTCAACTTTCATCGCAAAGATGTATGCCTTTCCTAATAACTCTTGTTGCTTGCAATAGGCAATGAGAACAGCAGCTTAACTATGTATGTGTTCAATATCCAGAAGCAGCAATTACCTTTTATTACTGGATAAGTATTTATAAAATATTAACAGCAATAATATGACAGGAATAATCAAATTACTGTAACTGCGATTATTACACGTGAATGTATATTTCCCATACATCTTAGTGAAATAAATACTGCTATTTGTTATATCATGGTAGTGACATTATGTTTATTTTATGACACATTAATACCTTTCTATCATATATGGATGTGGCAGAAGTGTACAATATTAAATTATCATAATTGTTTATGTATTGCCAGACAAAGTTTATTGAAAAAATACAGTATTGTAATATGCCATGTATCTAATATCTCTTTTATTTCCCCCACCTTTTTCTTCTCTTTTTTATTTTTTACTTTTGTTGGGTTACAATTTATTAACAATCTGCTGTTTGCATACCTTGCTGTTATGAAATAAATTACCAACAGCACAGGGAGGCAGACTAAACACTGTGGCTCAGCCCACCTTACCTCCACAGATGGCAGCACAGACATATAGCACTTTGGGTTCACAACCTGTCAGTGTTGTCTCCAAAACACCTGCCTTACCTGCTCCAATTGTGTCAGGTAGCTCTGACCTGTCTACTGGTACAGTGGTACCCTCCAGGAGCAGTATCAGTGGAGGTGGGAATTTTGCCACCTGGCAGGAGCTGACAGGGATGGTGGAGAATATCATGGAGAAGGACCTTGGTGCATGTATTGGCAGGGTTGAAAAGGTCCTACGCTGGATTGCAAAGATGATGCCATGTCCAGCACTGATCCAGGGAGCTGTTGCAGGAGACATTTTATGACAGTTCTGAGGATAAGAGCTAGATTCTCACTGTTCTGAAGCTGGATGTGGGTGTACCTCTGATGTCCCCTACCTATCCCCAGTCATGGTGTCCTCTAACCTTTTGCCTCTATCACCATCCCTGTCTGTCTTGTACATCCTGTATGTCTGCATATGCTTCCTAACCTACCCTACCAACCTGACTCTGTCACTCCTAAGCACCTTTTCCAATATTCCACTCCCCCCAAAAAATAATAAAAAATGGGTACCTGTCCTTCCAAAAAATATGCCCCATACATAGCTCTCCACTTTACCTATGTGTCATCTTGACCCACTTGATTTGGTCCAATTGGCTCTACAGCAACAACATTATTTTGTTGTTGTCATTCATCACCAATGTGGTTACTCTCCAAAGCCATAAAATTGTGTGCACAACTGTACATTTATATGAGGATAGTTATGGTGCCCTCCCATGATCTTCCTTGTAAATTCCTGTATTCTTTCCTCCACTGTGTGCTACCCTCTGCTTGTCAACCCCATTTTCATCACTGTCTATTCCTTCCCTTTTTCACATGTTTAGCCTGGTTTAAAGATTGATTCACACACTACACATTTAGCCAGAAATAACAAATGGAAAAGCCTTCACTTTACGTCCTTGGCAGTTTGGCATAGCGCAGTAATGCTGAGTAACAGTGAATGTTGTTAAGCTTCTTATTACAAAAGCTGATAATATCAATGTAATTCACAGTGGTTCAGTTACTTTCACACAGATGTGCTTAAATCTACTGAGTTATGAGAATACAGAGTAAACACAGACACAAGGCAGTAGTGTGAAAGAGTTAATGTAACAATTCTTAGGCTGCTGAATGGAATGAATTAAGAGCTTCTATGTAGCTTGCTGAGATAATTACCCTGCATGTAGACCTTATGTTTTTGCATTGTGTCATGGCTTTGATTACAGATGTACGTCAATTTATTAAATAATGATATTTCATATTCATATCATATCTGTAACTGCAAATGTCTGTATTTCTCCCCATGTACAACATTTCATTAACATACCTTTGGAATACTGCATCAAGACATATTTTGCAAAAACATTGCAGCAGCAACAGAAAAAGATATTAAGCCAACCTTATTCTGCATATGTCATGTTTATAGCACTATCCTAACCCTTATTTCTCCCTGTAGAAAGCATTGTATTGTACAGAGCATGGCAGATTAATCATGATTTAATAAGTAAGAGTAACATGCCTTACAGTCGCTCCTACATGTCCCTCAAAATGTATTGTTGCTATTCCTCTCTGCAATTGTCTCCATCTCTCTGTCTCTCTCTGTTCACCCCCTCTGCGTCAGTAAGTTGTCACTGTGCTTCAACTGTGTTATTTAAATGTTGTGAAGTAGTAATTCCTTTGTGGTGTGATGATCCAATGCTTATACATGTAGATAGAGTTTTAACTAATTTCAAGTGTTCTAACCTAGCCACTAGCTGAGTGTTACTGACTGTCTTTGGTACACTATTTTATGCAAAACTGTTGGCTACATATTGTTATGAGCTGCTATCATACTTCTTGTATCATAAGCTACTTTGTCCCTGCCTTCATCTTATCGTGTCAATGTATTTTCTCCCTCCTGTATCATTATTCTTCCACATCTGCATCTGGGCAATGTCTGGCACCTGGCAACATACACAACTGTGAATAGCACCGTTTATGGCAATAACTTGTGGTTTTATTGCCTTTAGCTACATTATTCTTTTGTGTTTCACACCACTATGCTAAGCTATATTCAGCTTAATGTACTTTTCAACAAACTGAGGAGTTGGATGTACAGATTACAGTGGTCAGTAGGGTAATAAAGATAAATACATATGCTTACATTTGCTAAAATCTGCTGTCAAATCTTAACTATCAGAAGTATGATTTCATACGTGATGTGCTTAGATAATACTCAAGTGTAGGTGTAAATGTTTTACTTGGAATGCTGTATACGTTCAAATCCAGATGGATGAAAAAATGTTTCCGAATGCTTTGCATGACTCCTGTGGCTGTAAATATTGGTTACACATTCCACATCATTATCCCAGTGCTGTACTAATGTGCCTGCTCCCCATTGTGAAGCCTGTCTTGTACTGATCATTGTGTGAAAGTTGGCACCAGTCAACATAAAGTACTGTTAATTCTCATTCTAATTCCAGTAGTTTAACATATGATTATGCATGCTCTAATACTTTGCAGTACAATTCAGCTTGGCAGAACTCCACTCAAAGAGTAACATAAAAATACATAGGAAATCACCTAATTATTGTTTTGCAGTGCACAACTTGTGTATGTCTGTATTGCTTTTGTCAACTAGTGATCTTTATTTCAGAATGATGTTAACTCAGTTAATTACATCATTTAATGTATGTCTCCACAACAGTGTTTACACTTTCAACTGTGTTACAAGTTTGGTTAACCTATTGTCACATAATCCATCACTGTTATTCTGCAGTGCACTGTCCTACGTATTGCATACACATATGTATTGACAATGCACATACTGCAAGTATGAGACAATACAAATGTGCAATCATCTGACATGAAGTTGCAGGGAAGTTTGATTGATAATCTACCAGTGTACAACAACAAATGTCTATGGCATCCCATAATGTGAAGTGTGTCAATGTCTCCTCAAGGTAATGCACTGTACATGGACAGTTTCTAAATTTTAGTAGAGAAGTATGATGTGACAGTCATATTGATGTTACATTGTCCTGTGCACACATTTGTTGCACAATCTGTGATGCACAATACCATCTGTTTTAAATACTGGATTTTCAAGTAGTTAAAAAGTCCTATTTCACATTGTTAATGTCAGTTTTATCCTGTTTTGCTTTGCAACTAATGCAGTGCTGCCTAGATTGTGAAAATAGATATGTAGGATGTCCGATGGCCAACAAGGAAAACTTGTGTATGAGAGTGTGTAATGACTGGTGCTGTAGCCCTTCCCCTGTGAAGAATACACTTAACTTTTCACACAGCTTCCTTGCCCCCATTTTTACTGAAACACCCAGTATGACACACACTGACGAGGTCATCCTGACAAAAGTGTACTCTCTCCTTTTAAAACTTATCCTTCTCTTGTGGCATTTGCATCTAATACAGTGCTAACTAGATTTGGAGGAGATTCAAGGCCTCACATAGGAAATGTGTGAGAGTGTGTGTAATACTTGGTCTTGTATCCACTTCCCCTGAGAAAAATACATTTAACTCTTCACACAGCTCCCTTGTCTCACTTTTTACTGAAACATCATCTAGGAAGCACACTGCTGAGGTAATCTTGACAAAAGTAAGCTCTAGCCCCTTAAGAGACAGACTTCTCCTGTGGCACTTATGATTAATATACTGCTTTCTAGATTGCATAAACTCGATAGGTAGGAAGTTTTAATTTCAGCATGGGAAATTTCTGTATGTGTCTGTAACACTTGGTGCTGTATCAACTTCTCAGGAAGAGAGTGCAATTAAATGTGTACACAGTTCCTGTATCCCACTTTTTACTGAAACATCATCTTTAAAACACACTGATGAGGTCATCCTGATAAAAGTGCACTCTCTTCTCTTAGGAGTCAGATTTTTCCTGAGGTGCTTGCAATTAATATTGTTTTTTTCTACATTGTGTAACTAAATAGGCAGGAGGTTCAGTGTTCAATATGGTAAACTTGTGGGTGAGTGGGGTTGCTAACAGTTAGTTAAGCATGTGCTCAATCAGTTTCTTCTTTGGATAAACATTTTAAAATGCTAGATGAATCCACCATTCCCTAATCTCATCATTCACAACCACAACTTCTTTGCAACATGAGGGTGTAGCTGGACATACTGTTTGTACTCTACTGAGTAGAGTTTTCAATACATTACTTAAAGAAACCATGGCTGTTTTAGGCCATACTATGTCCACAACTATCTAAATGAATGCATCCAATAAGAGTGTCATAGACTGAAAAAATATTTATTTAATGTTTTTAGAGGGAAAGTGATGCAAATATTTGTTAAGTGGAGGGGAGATTTTTTCTATTTTTCAAATACGTGGTTTGTGGAAGCAACAAGAACACACAATTACAAAATTATATTTTCTGCCTTCAACCTTGCTGCAGCATACTGCAGAAGTCATTCTTTCTAAAGTGAACTGTCACAATTTAAATGTCAGAATTCTCCTATGGTGCTTGTATTTCTTACACTACCTCTAGAATGTGTGCATATATATGTTGGAGGTTTGAATCCAGCAGTGCATAACTTCTACAAGTGTGTGTGTGTGACTGCAAATGATTTCAGGATTGGTTTACGCGCATTTGCCATGGCAACTTTTACAACCCTTAATACAGTGCTTTCTAGAGGGCTGTAAAAGTCATTTTACCAGATTCATTTCCTTACCAATACACTGCTGATGTCATCTCTTCATAGATGCTCTATGCCTTACAAGTACTCAGTATTCTTCTGTGGTGCTGGCTGGTGATAATGTGCTGTATAGATGGTGTAAGTGGATATGTATTGGTTTGAGTCCATCATTATTTACATAGTGTGACTGTAATTACTGTCATATACTGTTGGCTACCTCACAACCACCCTTATGTAAACTTCTCCTTATGAGATGGATTTACAGTGCACAATGTTACCTAGCAAATCCTAGCATCTCCAGGGAACATGCCTTTTTGGCCACAAAATGATTCCATGATGCTACCATAAGTGCAGTATCTCACAGCTGGAGTGTGAATTCTCCTGTGTTGCATGACTTTGATACTGTGCTTCGTACATTGTGTAATGGGTCTATATTAAATATTCGAAGGTACAAAATCACGAACACCTTTTAATCAAAACCTAAGTGTCCAACATCCTTTTGAGCGAACAGCCACATCATCGATTTCTTTCCAAGGGAAAGAAATCGGTTGGTCATTAGTTTAAATCTGCCCTTTTACCTGTAGTTCGACCTTGGAGTTAGTATATTTAGTTAGGGGGGGTGTGGGGGTTGTGAGGGCAAAGCTCCCCACTTAATAGTATTTGTTATATTGTGTCGTGGGTTGTTGGACTACTGATTTCTTTTCCTTGGAAAGAAATTGATGATGTATAGTGCTATCTTGGTGTCATTCAAAGGGGATCCAATGCCCGTTAGCCTGGGATGACATGCTCGACAAGCCACGATGCTTCGCTAGGGATGGCTTGCACCTGTCTCCCCTGGGCTTTCGGATATTGGCAAAAACTCTTGCTTCCCCCATAGTGCCTTTTTTAGGCAAGGCTCAAAAGACAAACTCACCTCCATAGGTATCACAAGGGATAAGAAACTAAGAGTAATGCTACTCAACGCCAGAAGTCTAAAACTCAAGATGCACGCACTCGAAACTCTCCTTAGCATGGAGAACATTGATATCTGTGCAGTAACAGAAACATGGTTCAAGGCTCCCGAGAGCACCCCAGCACTACCAGGTTATACCTCATACCATGCTTTTCGGCCCCAAAACTTGGACCGAACCACAAAAGGAGGGGGAGTATCAATATTTGTCAAAGATACCCACACCTCCAGGTTGGTGGCACAGCACGAAGCATCAGAGACTATCCATGTGCAACTAACAGTGGGTAAAACTGCCTTCTAGTTTATAGCCTGCTACAGACCACCCTCCCAAACCCAGGAACCCCAATCGGCCTTCCTGAGAACACTGGAAAATATGAAGGTCTCTCCAAACACCATTATATTGGGTGACTTCAACTACCCAAACATAGACTGGGAGCATTACTCTAGCTCCAACACCCTAGCCCAAAGGTTCCTAGAATTTATAAACTCAAATGCTATGGAACAACTTGTTACCACTCCCACAAGAGGGGAAAACATACTAGACCTGATCATCACCAACATGGGGACTCTATGCTCCAGACCAGAAGTCTATCCCTCACTGGTAAGATCAGACCATAAACTAATATCACTGGATATTCACATCCTGACCCCACACCCTGCCCAGAAAACCACAGTGAAAAACTTCTCTAAAGAAAATTTCACACTCCTCAAAACTGAGGTGGAATCCTTCAAAGCCCCCGAGCCTGTAGAAAATACGGCCCAGACCGCAGAATCCTTTATAAACACATTCTATGAACACCTTCAGGAATGCATGGATCATGCAATCCCAAATAAAACCAAGACCCAATCCTCCAAAGGCAGACATCCTGTCTGGTGGACCCCAGCCATAAACAAACTATACAATAGAAGGAGGAAGCTACTACATGATAGAGCAAAATCCCAAAAAGGGAAGGCATCTCTGATCAGTATTAGCAAAAAACTACGGGCACTCATAAAATTGTCTAAGGCCAGCTTCGAGAGAAAAATTGCACAGGACACTAAGGATAATCACAAGGCTTTCTTTAGTTATGTTAGGAACCTGGGTGGGATTTCCCAGATATGCTCAGAATTACTCCAAAATGACAAAAAATGCATCAAACCCACAGACCTTGCCAACATCCTAGCTTTCAGGTTCAGCGCAAACTCCCCCCCCCACCAAAAGGGCAAATATCTATCCCAGCAGAGTGCTGCCCCCCTGACATCTCAGATGCTCAGGTAAGAGCCGCCCTCTCCAAAGCAAAAAACACAGCATAAATGGGACCAGACGGTGTCCCAGGCTGCATCCTACATGAACTCCAAGAAGAGCTAAACCCAAACATAAAACTACTGTTCAATCTCAGCCTTACTACAGGATATGTACCCAAAGAGTGGCGTACAGCAGCAGTGGTCCCTCTCCACAAAGGTGGTGCCTCAACGGATCCTGGAAACTATTGCCCCATAAGCCTGACTAGCTTGGTCTGCAAAGCTATGGAAAGGATCATCATGGACCACATAAATAAAAATATTGGGGACCTACAGACACTGGATCCTTCCCAGTTCGGCTTTGTTAAGCGCAGATCCTGCCTCTTAAACCTGGTTGATTTCTTTGAAACAGTCACCAAGGCCATTGACAAGGGGAAGGTGGTCCACACAGCCTACCTGGACCTCGCAAAAGCCTTCGATACAATACCCCACTCGGGCATTATAGATAAGCTCACCAGCTTAAATATAAACCCCTATGTCACTAGATGTGTTGCAAACTGGCTCAAGGACAGAACCCACATGGTTAGAATTGCTGGAGCCATGTCAGACTCCAAACCAGTTACAAGTGGTGTCCCACAAGGCTCAGTCCTGGGACCTCTCTTGTTCAGTATATATTTCCTCGGAGGTACAGGCCAACACGGAATGACTGTGGCTGACCAAGTTCGCAGATGACTGCAAACTGGGCACCATAACTGACTCAACAGCCGACACAAGCATCCTCCAAAAGGGCCTCATAGAAACAGACAACTGGTGCCAGAGCCATGGCCTCAAGCTAAACGCCAAAAAGTGTATAGTCATCCCCTTTGGCAAAAACAAAGTGCCCACAAATTACCACATAGGTGGTAATCCATTAAGTACAGAAGAAGTAATTAGGGACCTGGGAACCCAAGTTGATAGCAATCTCTCATTTGACAACCATGTGGCCAAAGTGGTTAGAAAAACATTTTATATAGCCCACCTAATCATGAAGGGATTCACATCTAGATCAGGGGAGGTCATCGTGCCTCTTTACTCATCCCTCATCAGGCCCATAATTGAGTACAATGCCCTTTTTGGGATGTACCTTACCAGACACCTGCAGCAACTGGAAAGACCCCAAAAGTACCTCACCAAGAGGATCAAAGGGCTCAAACAGATGCCATGTGCTGCTCGGTTAAAGAAACTCCAGCTCTACTCAGTGGCATACCGCCTGCTCAGAGGCGATCTGTGCCTGACGTATAAAGCCATGTCCAACCCGGAATTAATGGACATGCTGCACCTCAGAAAATCCAAATCCCATCGAGCTACGCACTCGAGAGACTTGAACCTCAGCACTGAAATAAATAGGACATGCTGGAGGGACAGATTCATAACCCAGAGGCTCCCCTCACTCTGGAATAAAATCCCAGTCCAGGTTAGGCAGAGTCCCTCATTGACTCTCTTCAAGAGGAATCTTGATGAGTGGATGGGAGATTGTAGGCTTACCCCGGGTATCTCTTCTGTGTCACTGTTAGACAGAGGCACAGTATACTAACCTCAAAAAAGGGCATAGCAAAATTAATTTAAAATGGGTGGCGAAAGCCAAACTCACTCTGGCTAGGCTTATAAATGCCCTAGGGCAGATAGCCTAGTATGAACCTATGAACCTATGAACCTATGTGGCTGTTCGGTGAAGAGGACATTTTACAAGTATGTGTCAATGAATGGGTATTTGTGATTGTGTAACTTCAAGATTATAATATAGACACCTGTGTAACTACAGATGAAGGATGTCTGTGGCTAGGTATAAGTGTGTCTTTCACCCACATGCTGTATATGCTATTCCTTCAAATACATATATAACAGGTGGCTGTACAGTGTTATTGTATATGTTGACCATTTTTTAGCATAAACATCTAGCTAATAAACAGTGGTAATGTCATCCATTTAACTGTGCACTCCCCCGGTTGTGCTGCAACATGTCCTGTGGCACTTACAATTCAGATACTAATCTTTAGCTTGTGATCCTGGGTAGTTAGTTCAAGTCCAAAGCCATTACTGGTCAGACTGCATTGTGTCAGTCTTATTGTGATTGTACATGTCATTAACACTGTTGTCAAACTCATCAGCTGTGTACTTGTATAGATGTTGATACCTCATACTAAAAGCTATGCTAATTTCTCATATAACAATGCTTTTACTCAGAGCAATGATGACTTGGGATTACATTTTTGTTACATAATATATGTAGGAAGCATTATCTTCTGGCATGAGGGAATGAGATGACATTCTGACTGTTGTTGACTTAGTACAGCAATTACAGGCACACATATCACTTGCAGTAATAACATGATGTAACGCCTTTGCATACCAACATAGCTCACAATAGCAGAGACAATTCTACCATGGTGCATTCATCCTGTACCATATCACGTATTTTCTATTGTCAAATGCTCATGTATTCAACATCCACATTCAGTGTCTGTTTACATTGTGTGGCCTTATACTGTAATGCACAAATGGCATCCACCACAGTTATGATGTGTCCATTTACAGTGGGAGAGGCCTCTACCATCCTTATTTCTGAAAGAGATTGTTTACAAGACATACACCTGATGTAATAGGTGGAGTGTCATAGCTGTATTTAGACTTTCACTGTGATGCTTGTGGTTCATCTGCATGCCATTACTTGATAGAGTCAGCTTGCTTGTCATTCAGTTCCTGAAAGGGTAACGTTGCAAGAATGTTCTGATGTTACATAAACACCATTGTATCTAGTTATTCTCATCCTTTTTATGTTGGAAAAAAATGTATCTCACAGGTTGTGATTGTATGGCAGTGAAATGGTTATCTGGGGCATGTTATGCTGTGACTGCTCCTGTGGCATGTGTGTTGAGTAGTTGCTTGTATATGACACCTTCACAGATAGACCATGGTTAAATTCTGGCACAGTGTGTGTGTAATGCACAATGCAAACAGCTTCCTTGTCAAAGAAGCATTGATATTGTAGTGTTCTCTATTGTGTGGACGCAGTAACATGTGTAGCTCCTTTCCAGAATCCTAAGTCTGATTGTTCATATTATATGCATAACTTTTTTCTTAATGCACACATTCAATTCAGCTATATGTGACAGCCTTCATTGCTATCTGATGTGACACATGCAGTCAATACAGAGGTCTGTAGACAAGCCTAGTATAAAATGCAGGAGTTTGAATTGGATTAACATCTTTGTGTCAGACAGCAATGGCTTACACACAGACAATATCTATGACACACTCAGAGGGCCACTTTCTCAGTCTTTGTCCTACAAGGCAGGGCATCCATACCCCTTATGACAGCCCTTCAAGTGTGTTCTTCATGACACGAGCAATATGTGTATTTCTGTGGCATCCATGATTGTTATGCATCTGTCTGATATCTGTCCTGGCATGTGTTCGAAAACAACATGATGCAGATGTTTATTATGCCATTCATAGTTCACAGGCATTACCTATTCCCAAGATAATTATTCTCTGTATTGCATGTCTTCACCCAGACATTTCTCAATTACTGCAGCTGATTTTGTCACACTATACAGATTAATAGCAGATGGGTAATTTCAAAAACATTTATTATTGTATGGCATGCTGCCAAACCATCCAAAAATGTGATTGGTCCTCTGTTACAACACATTCTTGTGTATTGCTGATGTTGAATTGCTGTTATATTATTGTGCCCTATATTTCTTTGTGAGCATACCCAGTATAACAATGTCTGAGATGTTTGCAAATCAGCAATGGAAAACTTGAATTCATGCATGCAATCTGATTTGTATTGTCATTTGTCACTTATGTATGTTGTGTTATTAGATTACCATTTAGCATTTACATGACTATACAACACTTGCTTGTCTAGTACATGTTCGTATATGATGAACCCTTTTTCTATGGGGGCCACTGACATTTTTTTGCAAAAACACATCCACTTCTGATGTACTTGACATTATAGCTTTAAGATCTATTTGTTCCTGTGTACATATTGAGGTGGAGGGAGAATACACCAGTGGTGTCAGCTTTCATACGTAAATTCCCTGTATATATATCTCATATGCAATAACCACAGTCAACTGCATTCATCCCATAATGTAGCTTCTTCTCCTGCTAACTGTTATCTCAGCTTGGTATTTTATTAACATGTATATCACATTTTCACTCCCCCTTTGTTACCCTGCAGCTTTATATTCCTATCACATCCTTTGTTAGCATGTTTGTTTTTATTTATGTGCATAACTCTAATATTGTCTTTGAGATCAATTGTCATTACATCAGTAGTGCAGGATTTATCCTAGAAATGCTTCTTTGCCACTTCATCATATATGCCTGCAGTATGTGAGTACACTTTTCTCATTTCCCCTTCTGCATTAATTAATTATGCAGTATAAAACAATAATTATTTCTGTACCTTTCCCCATTTCACTTTCCCTCCTTCAGAATTCTTTCACTGTACTTGCCCTTAATATTTCTGGATTACATCAACTGCTTGTATTTTAGCTTCACCTAAAAGCAAGCCATGTTGTTTACATTCTGTGCTTATGCTTGCAAGAACCTTTCCATGGCCACAAAAAGTGCTTGCAAATGTGCAGGCGCGATGAGTAGCATGCATATGTGATTAGCACTGCTGTTCGTCCCACTGGCATACTTACATTGTATAGTGTTAATGAAGCCCATGGACAGTCATACAAATATACAGGCACACACACTCTCACACACACACACACACACACACACACACACACACACACACACACACACACACACACACACACACACACACACACACACACACACACAGTTTATTTAAAAAAATGCTTTACTGTTCATGAACTGCTATAGGTTCATTTTTCATATTTATACTACCTTGAATACTAAAATAAATTAATACTGCATGTTTTGCCTAAACAATGCTCATTCCAGATAACAATAGTAGAGAATCGCTCATAAAATATCACTTAAATATTAATTGTTGCCAGTGTGACTGCATTCAAACTTTCACACGCAATTGTTAGCACTAATTTCAAGGTGCTAACACTTCTAATGTGGTATTACTGGAAGCATGTATTTAAACATAATTATCTGACAATATGCAACAATTTAAGCAATTAACTATATCTGCCATTATCTAGGGAAGAATCCTACATATCTGAATACCTAACTACTGAGAGGGAGAAAAAGAGAGAGAGAGATTATGAAATTTTCTACAGCATTCCTTGTTATTTGTAATGATGATATTAATAAGATAGAAAGTGGCAAATAAGTAGAAGGCAATGAGAAATAAAACTATTGATTTTTCCTGCATTATAAAGAATTATTTTTTTAGGACAATATAAAATATTTATTTCACAGAACTCAAATTACATTGCAGCACATAGAAATAGCATTACAGTGTAAGTGTGCCTTAGATAACTAACCACTTCCAAATAAAAAAACAAAAAAAAGAGAAAAGGAACTGATAAAGGATTAAGCAACAAGAATAAAATACTATTTACATTCCAACCAGAGATAAAGACAGATATGTCAATATTCACTTAACTCTTCATAGCTACCTTCTCGGTAAAATGTTTAAAACAAATCAATTGTCATAACAATGTAATTTTTTATTAATATCTGCTAGAAATTGTTTCCAACAATAAAAGATAATAGCTGATACCACTGTTATTGCTTATAGAAATCATGGCGTTTAAATTACAGAAAGGCCCATCCCCTCTGGCAAAATTCCAGTAACCAGAATTTAAGGTCAGTTAATGGTGGAATTGGATATCTGCTGGCTAGCAATGTCACTTGGTGGAGCTTGGTCCAGACCTGGTAAATCTGGTGTCATCCTTCATATGAGATATTAAACCAAAGAACCATCTGCCAGAGTTGGTGGTAGCTCAGACAGATGTAAAAGATTCCATGACAGCCATCAAAAAGAGTAGGTGATTCATGTTCTGGCCAAATTTCCCCTAAAAGTATAAATACCACCTCAGGACAACCCTGAAAAGAGCTCACTCACCTAGTGAGACTAACCTGGTCAACAAAGAATAAATCAGTCAAACAATGAATTAATCAATCTCTTGGAAGATCCAGTGCCAATAAAAGTAGTCTGCAATAATACCTCTCAACCTCTTAGAGTAAGAAAACTGGACAAAGCCGTGAAAAAAGTGGTACAAATAGGGACAATTTTTAAATAAAGCTCTTACAAACTTAGAAAGTTGATAGAATAACAGGTTTTGCATTATCATGAATTTTTGAAGGGTGTGAAGTCTAAAACTCAAATGTCTGTCATTATTTTCTAATTTCAATCTTTAATGATTTGCAACTAATTTGCCAGAAGGCCACAATTTTATGAAAAAAGGACCAAAAATCTAAGGCAAAAATCTGGATATTCTGCAAAAATCTGTACAGTTGAGAGGTGACACAGCCAACATATACTATCACCTTACCCTATTGACTGCATCTGTACAGGGGTTCGGTATCAGAAACAAAGTTTTTAAAATAGCAGAATATAAAGGAATGTAGAATCACAGGCTCTTGCATCATGGTAGAAACATGATGCCATTCCTCAATAGTAATTTCCATGTTTAAGTAATAAGTCCATCACCATCTGTCATTGTCAAAAGCATATATTATTTACTCATCTAAAGCGTTATCAAGAAATGAAAAGACTTTTGGTTTATTCGCCTTCTTCTGAAGGTCCCATCTCACTGCATGTGAGAACCGATCTTGAGCTACAGGAACTTTGCCATCACAGGGGGATTCTTTTCTGACATTCTTTTCCCTGCATTCTCTTAACGATAAGGGGAAATGAATGCCTCAGTAGTGAATGTCTGTCCAGTATATTAGATCTCCTCCTAAGCATCTCCAACAAAGGTTTGGCTGGTTCTCTATTAGGACTGGCTGGGTCAGCCAGTTCTGCACCCTGGTATTATATGAATTTCTGAATATCCTGCTCTTCTTTCAGAGGTTAAATAAATTATTCTCTAATTCTGTGGGTCCCAGATCTGCCTGCTGTCTCAAGAGGAGCCATTATTCAACAGCATTTTTATTAGATGTAGCTCTTACAGGATCCATAATGACCTGGGATCAGTTCTAGCCTGTACCAACAGTGCAACATCTGTTGCCTGTGAGTATTTCAGCAAACCAGGGACTCCCAGACTTCCATAGTGCCTGGAAGCCACAAGTATTTTTAGGTGATCCTGGGATGCTGCCCATCCCATATGAAGCTAAGACAATTTTTTTTCTGGTAGGCAGCTAAGGCAGGAAAACATCCACTTAAATATAAATATTTTGGTTATAGGCACTTGTGCACTGAAGATATTTGTGCCAAAAGTGGCAGCTTTAAATGCGCACAAGCAGATAATCTGTCACTACAATGCTTTATTAGCTGTCTAAGGTTAAATGTTGATTTTTCTGCATTGTTGGCGAAGATTTGGATCCCTAAATATGTATACATTGACATACTCTGATCTCCCAGCTGTGTGTGACTTCATACCATCTCTTGTCAATGTGAGTGAAATAGAGCCAACTTATCATGGTTAACAGAGAGACTTGACAGCATCTGGAATTTTTGAAGCATTTGAAAAATGTCATCAAAGATGCAGGTTTTTTACTCAAAATACACAAGTATCCTGCAAACCAGGCAGTTATGTCAGTCTTACCATGCAGTTGAATGCAGCAGTGTGAACGGTATTAATGGATATAAATATGGAGGGCTTCCACCTCCAGCAGAAATAATGAAGTGGACAATTGGCATTCCTGCCTCATGCCATTATGGACATCAAAGGGTTTGATCATGAATCATCTGTCACTACCTGTGCTGTTAGCTGGCTATAAAATAATTGGAACCAGTATCTTACAGTCATAAGATCTGATCTTACTGTCAAACCTCTTGTTAAAACTGATAAACAGAGCTGTGATTGGGGTATCACTAAGTCTCCCTATCTGCTACATGCTTATAAAGAGTTTCAGCAGAACTGGGATGCCTTGTCTTTGGGGTACAAATCCTTGATGGGTATCACCAAATGAGGAAAGTATTTGTCCAAGTCAACACACCATAATATTGGCCATGTTTTTTGTCTTATCTGGGACTAGGGAAAATGGCCAGTCATGATGTGGGGGTTGGGGCTCCTTACCCTCCTTGCTAAAAGTCATTTTATTGACTAAGCTAGCCTGTATGGAAAGTATCCCTTTATCTAAGCTATCACTGAATAAATTTAACAGAACCACTGCTATTTCTTCACTTAAATCTTATATATGGCTTTTGGAAGGCCATCAGGTCCTGGTGCGTTCCCTGCTTTCAGGACTGCCATGGCTTGTATGAATTTATTAACAGATAGAGGTTTACTCAGGCTCTCAGTTTGTTGGGTAGTGAGTGCCATGCATGTAATTTTCCCTGGAAACATGGTTCAGCACTCTGAATTCTGCCACCTCTCAGTCTCATAGAACTGCTTACAATATTCTGTCACAATATCATTCATTATTTTTGCAGAGTATCTCATAAACCCTTCTCTATCATTTATCCCTAAAATAGTCATAACTTGTTTTCTTTCCCTCAAGCATGCTTCTACCCATTTAGGAGAGCTTAATTGTCTTGCCCATTGTATTAGTATTAAATGTTCCCACTTTTCATATTGTAATTCATGTTGAATCACTCTAGCTTCAGCTTTCATTACAATTATCTTTGTTAAAGTCATAGGGATTTTTGCAGCCACTCTATTCATAGGACTTAACTGACTGTTATAGTTGTTTCTTACTTTCCCCTAACTGCCTTCAATTAAGCATAAATTCAGTATACCCTAGGTATTTAGCATAGGCTAAAGTATTGATTTGAAAAGCATCCCATGTACTCTAGATTTCCTGTCTAGCATTGTATCTGTCCCACCAAAACTATATAATCCACTGCCTTAGCTGTAGTACCTGCTTTAAGAATTAGAGGATCCAGCCTGTGCTTACCAATGATTGGGGTCCACCCAGAATTACATATTGCCATTACCACCATACGGTAGTCTTCATATGCTGCACTTGTGATCTTCACTGAGCAGTCATCCTCTAGTATCTGCTGGCAGTCCACCTCGTGCATTTTTTGGTGTTTTCTTGTTATTGGTTTTCATTTTACACCATTGCTTGGTTGTCACTGTGTTTTTTTAGTTTGTCACTTTTTACAGTTGGTCCATGGCTTATGCACCAGATTGATTTGACTTTGCTTTCCACTCCAACCCACCATGACAAAATGTTGGAAGAATTGGTTTCTACTGTGGGAGAAATGCAGAAATCCCTGGCAAATTTGTCTGCTAAGATCAAGGGCAATTATAGAGGTTGGAATTCCAGTGGGAGATTGATGGACAGTAAGTCAAATCATTTTTCTGGTAACAACACTGTTATTCATCGGCCAAGACTGGAGGACAAAAAGTTTCTAAATGTAAGTTTTGACCCTTTTAATGGAGAAGAGTCTCACGTCGACTATGTTTCAGGTAGAAATGATGCATCTAACTTATTAGATAGACTGGAAAGGGGTCTGAAACGTTATCGTGCATTACGTGTGGAAAACAAGTATTTGAACATTGTACCAAAGTAGGTGTTGTTCCCAAAGGTCTGCATTTTTTGAGATGCCCAACGGTGTGAATACAAACAGCCCATTTTTTTGTAAAGAACTTGTTAGTTTCTTTGTTACTGCAGGCAAGGAGTTTCTTAAATTGTTAATTAAGAACAACACTGCTACCCTCAACAAATTAAAAGGTAGCTTGGCAGACATGGACAATGCAGTTACTCAGTTACTGAATAACTGTTCTGATTTAAAATCTGAATACCACCAGGTTTTGGATAATGTTGAAAAGTATGAAAAAACTGTTTTCCACAAAACTAAAAAGATTGCCAGGGAGGTAGCAGTGAACATGGCTGGTACTGCTTATAATTCATTTTTTTCAAACATGTCTAATTCTGGAAGAGACCTTTAAAATGATTTCAAGGTTGTAAATGGTAAGAGTGGCAGATTGAATAGTATTGCTTTGCACACAGTGAATGTAGAAGGTCTTGTGAATACTATAACCACCTTAAAATCTGTGCATACATCAGAAGGAAGTGAAATTTCTCTGCAGGTAGTAAGAAAGAAGACCAATGCCACAGTAACGGCTCCTGGTCCTAACGAGGATGCTTCACATAGTTCGGTGAGTATTTCCAGCTCAAGGACAGTGAGTGATAATAATATTGCTACAAACCACAACAAAAAAGTTTTTTTTACAGGGAGGCTTCATTCATACAGGGATCAGGAATTGAAGCAGGAGCAATGGGTACTAGACGTGCAGCAGGGGAAGGAGCAGATTTTGCAAATAGTTCAGTCCTCCTAACCTGTAAGTTCTAACATTTCTGTGTTTAATCTCTCCACTTTCCAGTTAACTGAAGAACACGAAAAGGTTTTAAACTTGGGATTTAATTTCCAGCCAAGTAGGAGAGCTAGCATCGCTAAATCTTTGATCGAATTGAAGTTGTATTCACGAAAGTTGAATTTAAAGTACTTTTTGAGTAATGTCGGTCATAACAACATTCTGTGTAAACCTTCTAATTACAACCCTAATTTGGTGCATACTATTAAAGTGTTTGAGACTTTTTGTGAGAAGGACATTAGGAAATGTTTGTCTGGAAAGAAACAAGAATGCCTTTTATAATTTAAATATAAATGAAAGTAAGGCTTTGTATGAACTCATGGGTAGACATGATTTAAGGTTTATGAAAGCTGATAAGGGGGGTGGGGTGGTTGTAATGAATGTTCAAGACTACAATGATGCTATTAAAAATCTATTATTGAATCCATTGGAGTATAAGAAGATGACCAAATCTGAGATCACCAAAAGTTATGTGACTATTTATAGTACTTTGTATGATTTACTTATGAAAGGTAAAATCAGTAATGAAGTGTTTGAATTTTTGTATGTGGAGGATCCCAGGATAGGTGTCCTGTTTGGGAATCCTAAACTTCATAAGTGCAGCATCAAACCCTCATTTAGACCTATTATTTCTGCTTCTGCTAGTTCTACTGACTGCATTTCTTTATATTTGGATCACATTTTTAAACTGTATGTTAAGAAAATGCCATCTTATATTGCAGACTCTTGGGACTTTTTGGACAAACTAAGGTTGTTTTCCTTTGCACAAGGTGACATTGGTCAAAACCTGATTTTGTTTCCTGTTGATGTAGTTTCTCTTTTCACTTGTATCCCACAGGGTGTGGGTGTTGATTATATCTGGTGGTTCTTGGGCAAATACACTGATTTAAGTAACAACAATATTATTATCTTTACGTGTTTATTAGAAACCCTATTGGAAAATGCTTATTTTATGTTTAATGGCTGTTTTTATAAACAGTTAAAGGGTGTGGCAGTGGGGGCTACACTTGGGCCCACCTATGCAAATTTGGTTTTAGGTCGGTGGTATGTGGAAATTTTGCCCAAAACTCCCCTTTATGAAAATATTGTTTTTTAAAAAAAGTTTGCAGATGACCTGTTTTTTATTGCTTGGCAAGAAAATGTTGATGTTCAGCATTTTGTTGACTCTTTGAGTCAAAGTACAACTTTTTAAAAGTTTGTTGTAGGTGACCAGGGCCCAAAGGTGTCCTTTTTAGATGTCAATATAAATTTGGATATTTCTAATAGAAAGTTGTTAAGCACTATTCCTAGAAAGAGTACTTTTTGTAATAGTTACATACATTTTAAAAGCGGTCATCCTAATTTCATGAAAAGGAACGTTCCACGAGGACAGTTCATTAGATCTTTCTCATATGATTGTGGATGACACTATATTTTTAAGTGAAGTACAGTTCATTAAGGGTTTATTCATGAACAGGGAGTACCCAGAAGAGTTACTCAGCAGGGTAACTGAAGAAATTATTTCCAGGAGACATACAGATTTCCCCTCCAATTTTAACCAAAGGATTCTTTAAGAGAGAACCCACACATTCTGTGGTCATGAGGGTAACTTCTGGAATGGAGAAGAATGGTCCTAGGTTTTATTTGGACATGAGTGTATGCAATCATGTCATACATAACATCTTTTGTGACGACTGGAAGGTCATTGCAGGCAACAGGAACATTGCCAAGGTGTTGGGGGACAGTCCATCTTTTGTTTACAAAAAGAATTTTAGCATTCAACAAATGTTGGAACTAAATAGACATGCTACTGATTCTTTGTGTGTCAGGGGAGGGGTATGTTTAAATGTCTTGGTTGCAGAGCCTGTAGATTCATTCATGAAGGTCCATTTGATTTCTTAACACATTTGGATAGGACTTTTATGGTTCCTGGCAGGTTGGACTGTGGTACCTCTGGTATCATTTACATCACTTTATATTCTATGTGTCCTGCTTTCTATATAGGCATGTCAACTAGGAGTTTGAGGAAGAGAATGCAGGAACATGAGTATGCCATAAAAAGGAAAAATTTGACAACAATGTGTTCAAGCATTCAAGTGTTTGTGCAAATTGGAAAAAAAATATCTTCTCTATTTTGGAAGTTGTTAGTCAGGATCCAAGGGGAGGGAACTATAGGAATTTAGTTGAACAAAGGGAGGCTGAATGGCAATTCAGGCTTGCATCCTATATTTTACCTGGTTTTAATGATGTTGTTAATATAAAGTGTTTTTTGAAAAATAGAAAAGTTAACTATCAACAAATTTTAAGTTTTAAAGATTTTTTACTGGTATGATGAATGGATTTGTGTGATGTTTTTGGAACCAGTTTTACTTAATTAATGTTAAGTGCTGATTGGTTGGGTTTTTTACCTACTCCATTTAAATGTGAGTAGTTGATGATTGCAACTCAGTTTCTGAAGAAGTCTATATGACAAATAGAGAATATTAAAGTTTAACTACACTAAAAACTCTTATTTTGCAGCCCACCTCGTGCATTTTTTTTGTGTTTTCTTGTTATTGGTTTTCATTTTACACCATTGCTTGGTTGCCACTTTGTTTTTTTTTTACTTATTGAAATGTTGGTACTTGAAATGCTGAGTGCTGACAAGACAAAAAAGAAGATAAAAAAAAAACACAGGGGAAGAACAAATCTTGAAATTCACTCTTCTCCTTAAAACCTCTTTTTCTAGGGGGCAAGCCCCCCTGCACCCCAACTTCTGGGGGCAAGCCCCCCCAGAAGTTATGTATACCAATTCTAAGATTGCCATACCTTAGAGAAAAGGGAATATTCCAAGCAATGGCTTCTCGGACTTAGTATCTGTTTTTCTTTCCTGCTACCATTCAGACTTCATGTTTCAGAACCTGCTCTATCTAGCAGGTTCCAACATTTCAGATGGTACTGTAAGATCCTGCTGAAGTGTTCTCAAGTTATTATTAATTCTGTCTCCTCCCTGTGCCTTATTTGAATCCAGTTTGTAAAGTTCTTTTTCAATTTAATCTAATTTGATTTCAGTATCTGAATTTACCTAGATGTCACTAGGACAATTTATAATCCTCTTTGTGGAGCCAAAATGCTTTGCATAAGATTTTGTAAATATATCTAAAATCTGTTGTGTCTGAGAATAAGTCTACATGCAGTTTATCATTTTGTGTGTCTTTACTCTTTCCACATCCTATGTATCTATAAAATGATTTCCTACTATGCTCGACATTTTATTTATTTTTATTTTATTTTTATTTTACATTTGTTAACTGGGAGAGTCCAACTGGATTTTGGTCCATTTTTAGTGGAGGCCTGGGGAGAAAAGCTCCATAGATAGATACATACAGACAGAGTAACTTGACAATGGTATACCTTTGTACAAGACAGTTACATACTTTGACAATGTACCTCTCAACCTGGAAACATCAAAAATCTGGACAAGGCCGACGAAAAATAGGTACAAATCTGTATGCTGATTAAAATATAATTTGCATACATAATTATGTAACCCCACCCCCTCCGATGGAATTGTGGGATACCAACTTTCAAAAGCAATCTGAAGAACAGACAACCAAAATATGGCACCAGAGTCCCCCTGCAGCCATTCCAGTGCCCCATTACCTGGCTATTTTGCCCCATTTACCATAAACACTAATGTGTGCATAATCATACTGCTTTACTTCTACAATGATTATTTGGATTTTTTTTTTTACATTTTACTGCACAATGCACAAACACTAATAGACATCTGCTAAACAAAGCAATACTGTCTCACAATGAAAATAGACTTGGCATTAAAACTTTTCTGCCCTTGAAACTCACATTCCATGAAACAGCATTGAAACCCACACCGCATCCAAAGAAAATGCATATGACCAGTGGTGGATAAAGATTACCTTTGGGCTGTTTTCAAATCATTGGCCCCTTGCACACAAAACAAGAAACATATGTGTTATTTTCTTTGATACACCTTCCTGACTTTATTAAATTATATTACTTGCATAATTCAGCACACTTGTTAGACAGAGTGCATTTTAAATTTATTGTTTGAACATTTTTCCAGTAGGCTGTACTGTCGGCAATGAAACAAAAATGCATGAACCAATAATGACAAAACTGCCCAAATCAGAACATGTCCATCATAAAAGTCTACTTCCACACCCACATTATAAATAGAGTGACAGTAGTGTATGCCATTGGCATCTTGCACAGCTTCTTGCACTTATTTTCAATTTCAGTTTTTTTTGGGGGGGGGGACAAAAGGCCAAAAACCAGGGACACATTTTAAACATTGCTTGTATAATTTTGGAAAGTTGCTAGAATAAAATGCTGTATTACTACCATGCATTTCACTTACAACTCTTGAACCCTGGATCCTCTACATTACAGTGAGAGAAACATACCACTATGCCAAATCAGCAGTTTCCTGAAAGATAGAAAGACTGAAACCTAAATGGCTATCATTTAGTGAATTCAGTTCTCACTTTTTACCATAGCTCTCATCCTCTTACCATAAAAAACCTGGACAAAGCCAATAATTGGGGAATACAAATTCACTTCTCACTTCCCACCATAGCTCTCAACCTGTTAGCAGGAAAAAAACCTGGACAAAGCCAATAATGGGGGAATACAAATTCAGTTCTCACTAACTTCTCACCATAGCTCTCAACTCTTTAGCACAAAAATCCTGAAAACCACAGATTTTATAAGGAATAGATCAAATTCACAAGTAGTGGTGGCTAGGGACTTTAGGCTCTTTTTACCCTGTACCCAAGGTACAGGGTTTGAGCCTGAGTACCTCAAACCACCAGGTGTGTTAAAATGGGGGCATTTTCACACACACACAAATATCAGTCTCATGCTTTTACAGGTTTAAAATAACAACTCGTTTCAGCTCCAAAGCTTTAGATTTGTTAGCAGATGTACTAAAGCTAGCATTCTAATTGTGTTTAATGGCAGACAAAATGAGATGACCTAGCCAGGACTTTTTAAGTCATGACCTAAACCATAAAGCAAAAGAAGGTTTCAGTTACAGTCATAGCTTATTCAGCAAACAAGATACCTAAGGCTGTCTACATTCAAGTTGAAACTCAGTGCAGTTTAAAAACCCAGATGTGCACAGTCAGGTTGTGTATAGACCAAATACATTATAGCAGTAATGAATTTAATGAAAATCAGCCCGTACCGAACCACAAAAACCACTGTGGCTATAAACCAATAAATAAAGTTAATCCAAAGTGTCGCCACAGTAGTCACCAGGCTACTAAATGTTAGTTCCAATTCTAGGTACCAAAATCTTGTATAAAGCAACGGCCAGGAATTAACAATACTGCAACAGTACGATAGGGTTCTTGAGTACAAATCACGAGTGATTAATCTAAGAGAATATTTTATTTGTTAGCGCTTTCACCTTTCGGCTTCTTCAGACATGTCTGAAGAAGCCGAAAGGTGAAAGCGCTAACAAATAAAATATTCTCTTGGATTAATCACTCGTGATTTGAACTCTAAGAAACCTATCATAGTGTTGCAGTATTGTTAATTCCTGGCTTTTGCTTTATACAAGATTTGGGTATTTAGAATTGGAACTAACGTCTAGTAGCCTGGTGACGACAGTAATGAATTTAGTTTATAAAAACTGATTAAAATTTAAATTCTGCATAAAAGAGAAAGAAAACAAGTTGCATTATTATAGCACTTTCATGATAGAAATTACATTGAATACAGTATCTGTAATACAAGCATCAAATAAAGCCAGCCGAAACAGTTATAGCAATAGACAGATGGCCTAATTTTCTGGTAATGCTCTGGTTGTGTCCATTGGAGTTTAGCATGTTTCTATTCAGCAGTAAATATGAGTTGAAAAAGTGGAACAGATATCACTGCCCACTGGATGGCTATCAAGGGACGACTGTCCATTCTGCAAGTGGAAACTATGAGAATATAATGTCTTCATGAGTTTCTTAACTAAATGACATTCACCAAAAGTGTAAGTAAAGTAGCTTTCAGGTAAGACAGAAAACTAACATATTAAAAGCATGTCCTACATTGGGATGTGAGGGGGAGCAAAATTCTCTGCTCTTCTTACTAATAATGTTGGCATTATTGCTTGTTGACAGAAAAGGATGAGCTCTCAATATACAGTGGTCACACATTTTAAGCCATTTCTCAGCTTGATGAAACATTAACTGACGAAATGATGACTTCACACACTTCCCTGAGCATAATCCCTGTTTCAGAAACAAGAAATGTTTCCTTACCATTCCTGCTCGCATTTATAAATCCGTTCATCCTTTCTGGAGTTAAATCCAGTAGTTCAGCGAGCCGGCCCAGTAGTTCATCCTTCTGTTCCCACTTGCAGAGCATTTGATAGTTCATCCTTCCGTTAGTTAAATCCAGTAGTTCAGCCGGGTCCAGTAGTTCATCCTTCCATTCCCACTCACAGAGCATTTGAATGCCAGGTGGTTGGTCAGTAATGCATGCATGATGTGAGCTCCTTGAGCTCAATTTTGACAGGCTGGTAGCCCTGACGGAGCTGATGTCATCGTGCACGTGATGACGTCAGCTCTATCAGTGCGAAAAATAAAAGACAAAGAAAAAAAATCGGAAATGAAGGGGTGCCGCTCAAGAATCGTGGCACCCCCTTTATTTGGACCCCAAAACTCTGTAAAAAACGAGTAATTCTGTATGGTTGGAAGGTATGTTTGACAATTATATACTTTGTGAAAGAACACTTACAAAAATCTATTCCAGATATGCCAGAATATATAGCAGATTTAAGAAATTATAGACTTTTATGCAGAAACACAGTAATTTTAGTAGTACATAGCTGTGTAAGTTCTCCTATAGTTCAGCAGTACAATCACTAATCTATCAGATGGAGCAGCTGAAGTATCGGAGTTATGGTAAAGATAGTTTCAACAAGAGGCCAGATTTCAGAGACCCATATTAAATAGAGAGACGGTTAGTCAGGGTTTATAAAGGGGCATAGCCAGTGTATTTTTAAGTGTTTTTTTAAGAGATGTTTTAAACTGAGTTAAAGAGGAGACTGCAGTGAGTTCAGCAGGAAGTAAGTTCCAGATTTTGCCAACAGAGTTGGTAAATAGAGAGTCACCAACTAAGTTGTTGGTTTTAACAGTTTGCACTAGCATTCTATTGGAGGAGCGGAGAGTTTTTAGGTTACTGTATGGGATGATGATATTTTTAAGTATGGGTGTGTTTTCTGGTTGCTAGAGAACTTTATGTGCCATGAATAATTGATTATACTGAATTTGACAGGGTAGTTCTAGCCAGCCTAGAGCTTGAAGATTAAGACAATGGTGTTGTCTATATGGTGAACCTGTGGCAAATCAGGCAATATTATTATAGCAGCTAATGAGTTTATTTAGGTCAGATGTACTTAGATTTGTAAAAATAGGAGAGTCATATAGCATGGTTGAAAGTAAATGTGTTTGGGCAATTATGGTCTTAGCAGATGGGGTAAGAAATTGTTTAATCTTATATAAAGAGCCAAGTTTATTATTTACTGTCTTAATGGTACGGTTGATGTGAGCATTGAACTTGAGATTGTTGTCGATTAATACACCTAGTAGCTTAGTAGTACGTTCTGGGGAAATTATAGTTCCATTGTTGGATTTTATGGTAAGTAATGGCAATGAAACCTTACTAGTTGGGGTAAAGAGTAACAACTTTGTTTTATTTGGATTTAATATTACAAATGAAATATCTTTATATAAATGTTCTTAAAAGTTTTCTTGATCTTATCTTACACTGTTTAATTTGTCTGTCCACCTTGTTTATTTCCGTTTTTGAAGTTGTAGTTTGACTTCTTCTCCATTTCTTATGTTTTTTGTCTCTCACCTTAATCAAGTATCTTGTTCTTTTGGAAATACATCCTGCTGGTGTTGTGCGCATAGATCCTGATGTTAAACATTTTTTTTTATTTTTGGCATTCAAACAATTTCTCTTTCAAAACTTTTTACATTCCTTCTGCAGTTTTTCCACTGAACATATCACTCCCATTAGTTTTACTTCCATATAATCTGTTATTAATCTTCTGTGCATTGGTTTAGATTTCAGTTTGGCAGTGTTATCTAGTGATGTTCTTTAAAATAAAAGTATCTTTAACTTCCTGCGGGGGATAAAAAGAAACTCAATTATGAATGATATATAGTACTAGGAAAAAGAAAACAGCCAAGAACATAATTGCTGCATTGATTCAACAGAAAGGAGATAAAAGATACTCATAAACAATTTTCAAGAAATAAGGGAGGCAGTGGGATAAGACAGACATTAGAAATGTAATTCATAATATGTAAACTGCAACAAAGGTAGACAACATTTTTGTTTGCAGTTAGTAGTGCTTTTTAATGATGACAGTATAGAGAGACATATAAAAATTGAAAATTTGCAGCAGCAGCCAGCAGAAAATTCAAAGGAAGTTATTCCAAAGTAAGGAGATCAGATCAAATGTAATATCTTAGAATGTTTAACATCACTAATTTGATTTTCAGAATGCAGACCATATATAAGTCACTCAAGTACACTCTGGACAAAGAGGGATTACACTTTACATCCTTCTATATTTTGTAAGCAGCATACTTGAATCCTGGACAGAAGTGCAGCAACACTGAGAATAGCTAAAACTGACCTGACTTCCTCTTTGCTGAGCACAGAATCTCTAAAAATAACTCTTAGTAGCCAGAGGGAAAATGGAAGGTAGCAAGTCAGCAAAAACATCAGAAAGTGTAATATACTGAGCATTGGATGCATGTAGTGCCACTGAGTCATGACTGGCTGCTCGGTAAGCCTAGAAACAGTTATCCAAGCTATCTACAAATTTTTCATGACAGCGGTACATAAATAGAATTATCATGCCTTTTGCCCAACTAAACCAACTCATCACCAGCAGTGCAAGTTATTTACTGAACCAAGGCTGCTAGCATCACAGAGGGATTCCTTGGTTCTGAACCAACATGCCACCCTACAGGGTATTAAAATTACTGATGCAGTAGGAGATATCATGACACAAATATAGTGATCCTTATATAAACCTTGTTTGTAACTGTCTGAATGACCATTCAGTATATGTTCTACAATGTCATATTAGGTCATATAGTAGGTACTAGTTATTAAAATCCTGCAGGTATCTGGCAGGTATCTGCCAAAGAGTAAAATGCGCCATTTTTTTCAATATTCCATCAAAATATGAAATGGAAATAAGACCACAATGATAACTGCACTGAAGTTCTAACACTTTTGTCTGATAAACAGAAAAAGATAGCTGGAATGCATATTGGTCTGTCTAACAAAAAAAGAGCAAAGATGATTTCAAATCTATGGCCGTGTCTTCTTCTCCCTGCTATTAGACTGTCCATAGTGTTCAAATGTCCCAAAACTCCTGCATTTTATTTGTTACTACTGCCTCAGCTGCAATGAGTAAGCAGCAGGATTAGACAGACCGAGTTATGAATTTTGCAAGTTAATGGAGATGAAAGAAAAAGTGGTTTTCTATAAAGTATTCTTAGAATTGTTAGATAAAGGAATAAAGTGGAAGAAATATGTAGTGAGGTAATACAATTCATAAGGAAAAAACATGAAAGGAAAGACATAAACGAAATTAGAGACCTATAACTTTCAGGGAATTGTGATTATAAAATGTTTATGAGAACAATATAAAAAAATGCAAAAATGTTGAATGAAATAAAAGGAAGCAGTGTATTTGGTATAAAAGGGGAAGAAGTGAAGGAAATGTTAATAATAGTCAGGGGAATAATAAATTTGATTTTGACAGAAAAAATGAGGCAAATTTGGTTACTTATGATGTACAGGAGGCAACTGATAAGATAAATCATGAGGGAGTGTGGACAATTAAGAAACCATATGGAAAAACAAAAACAAAAATAGTTGAAACTATAAAAACAATTGTTATGAATACACATGGGTTGGCAAATGAATGGATGGGAAAAGACATTAGGGTATGAAGAGGAGTTAAGAAAGGGTGCCCCTTAAGTATGTATATTTTTGTTGTAGTAATGAATCCATCAGGAACTGGATGAAGTATATCAAAAGATGAGAGAGGAAATTAAGACACAGTCTTATGCAGATGATTTGGTTATTGTAGCAAAAAAACAGGGGATAGGTGATTAAAGGTGTTACTAGAAATGTTATTTAAAAATGTGAGTTTAAGGATGAATTAAAGAAAAAAGTAAGAGGTCTGCTGAAATAAAGATGATGAATTCAATTTATTGTAATAGGACAAAAATGAGTATATTAGAGATTCTGTTTGTGGAATATCAAAACATGCTGAAATAGAAGAAATAGAAAAATACTGACACAGAGAAGTTTTTATTTATCATATATTTAAAAGGTGTATATGTTAAATACATACATTTTGGGTGAAGTTATTTATATTAAGGACATTTATATTTTTCCAGGAAAAGCGGAAAAGGAATCGCTAGGTTTTTTTTTTCAGTTTTATGTAGAGTTCCAGACTTAAATTTTATTAGAATAGGAATAATATACTTTAAAAATGAAGAAGTGGGTTAGGAATTAAAATCACTTTTTATAACATCAATGCACCTATTTTGGATTGTTAGTGTGAACAACAAAGGGAATAAAATGGTGGAAAAATTGTCATTTGAGAGGTATGAAGACAAATGGACACAAGTAAAGAGGAAAAGAAAGGATTATGTAACTAATGTAAATTTATGGAAATTAAAACAATAAATGAACATGGTGAGAATTGAGTGGTATAAAAATTATGCAGTATTTTTTCTTGTTATCTAGTAAGTGATTTATCAGATGATGTTAGAAATGCGATAAAGCAAATACAGAAATTGTTTGAAGAATTCAATGAAACTGGGGACCTGTTAAGGGTGTGAAATCTAAAGTAATAGAAGATAGAATGTGTTATACTGGCAGGGCAGAAGAAATTGTAAAATATATATTTTTAGAATGCAAAAGGAATAAGCCTTTTGTGGGAAAGTGTATGAACACATGTAACCAGAAGGATTTCAAGGAAATGAATATGGAAAAGATATTGCATGGTAAACATTAAAAAGGAAGGGATGATAAACTTGATAAATGGGATTTAAATACTATCTATTGCAGTCTGACATTGTGGAAAAGAATGTGTGAAGGACTAATGTTTAATAAAAATAGAAGGGATGAAGATGTGTACATAAAAATAAGAAATGATTATGGAAAAAAGCATTGGGGGATGCATGAAAATTACTGAAATGGAAATGGGAGTAGTATGTGCTAAAACTGCGTTGTGTTGTATTACTAATGAATAAATCATAAAAATAATGTAAATGTGATGGATATAGGGTTGAAAATATGTAAATGATGTGTATAGATATAAATAAAACAACCATTGTTCATTTAAGTGCTGCAGGATCTTCTATACCTTATTGAACTATCACTTACTCTGTTAAATTGGGCTTTAGTTTAACAACTTGTCTGAAGGATGACCCACTTAGGAGTACAGCACCACCTTTTATGCTGAACTGCAGTGTCAGTACTAGAAATCAATCTAAACACCTGGGGTGGGACTAGAACACACAGCCTTCAAATTTTCCAGCACTAAAGGCAAGAGGGTTACTTACTGAGCCACGTACACTAACAGAGGAAATCGAACACCCATACAACAACAGAAATAATTAATTCCTGACATGACCTCCCCATGTAACACATGATGAATTTGTGTCTTCCAGTATGGACAATGTTGAATTTAATAAAACAAATGGTGATTTTATTCACTTCTAAATAAACAGAGCTGCACTGGCAGTTGCTGCTGAATACAAAATGTTACCCTGGAATTAACAAAATGAGTTTAAATGCATTCTAAAATCTACATTTAGATGAAAATAACTATTGACTGTAATTTTATTATGTAGTTAAAATGTCATTTTCCTTTCAAAAATGCATTTATTCTCCTTTTTTTACTGTGTTATAGTTCTGAAAAAGCCTCCAGAATTTTTAAAGTGACAAAAGCACTAAACCTTTCCATAGATTCATAGATTTTATAGATATTCTAAGGCCACTAAGTCTTATGACCGTTAATGCCTTGCTACTACCCTCCCTGATGCCACTCTTCACATTTCTAAAACATCGTGTGTGTGTGTGTGTGTGTGTGTGTGTGTGTGTGTGTGTGCGTGTGTGTGTGTGTGTGTGTGTGTGTAAAACAGGTTTATGTTGAGTTTTATGGCATACTATGCAAAATGCTGAGAACAATGATATGTTCAGTTATATACTGTGAAAGGTGACAACTGCATGGATAGTAGTAATTAATGACTTTATGCTGCTTTGCAGAGTTTTTTAAATGCTGACACAGACATTTAGGTATTTGTGACCCAAACAATTCACACACTGCAAATACTCTTCTTATAAAGGAGAAATTCTGAAGAAGACGGTATTGTCTGTATAAAACTGCAGTGATGGCAGAGTTAGATTTTCACTGCATAAAATCTTCACGTCCCCCAATAACAAACATGAAACATTATGTGCACACTTTATTTGTAATTTCTTTTACATGCTAATCCTCAAAATTGAAATTTGCCTATACCCCCAGCAGTTGAAGCTTTTTCACTGGCTTTCAACAGCAGAGTGGCAGTAAATGGAAAAAAAATAACTGCATTCTAGTTAAGGAAGATGTGGTCTGTGATCATTCTCTTCTCTATCTCCCAAGCAAGCTTGTCCTGCAGCACCTAGGCTTTTAACTGAACCCAAGTTGTTGGCATCCTAGATAACAATGTCCCTCTGCGATGGAAAAAGTGGACAGCAGTTTTACTCAGGCATGTAGATGACAAAATTAACTAATTTTGTCAATCTGTGCTTCCAAGTAGAAATGATCAAAATGGGGACTTTGGGCATAAAAATGTTCAGACATCCATTTTTGCAGGTTCAGCATTCAATTTTCTTAAGAGTAATAACTGACGTGATACTTTTTCAACAGAAGAAACATTTTTCAGACATTTTTAACTTCTTAATCATGAAAGAACTATTTCAAATAGACCTGTATTACTTAAATATATTGTGTGTGTGTGTGTGTGTGTGTGTGTGTGTGTGTGTGTGTGTGTGTGTGTGTGTGTGTTTGTTTTTCCTCATTCAGGGACTACTAGGCTGAAATATTTCATAACGCTTTAGGAATTATACTTTGTCTTACTAATCTTTTGTAGGCTTGGGTTACATGGACAGACATTACATTTCTAATGTGCTGTTTGAATGGCCACGTAATATTTGTTATATGCATTTATTTGCTAATAATTCCTTTAATGTGACTAGCTCCATTCACAATTCATTAAAATAAGTAAAACTGGAAAGAAATCTTGTTTTCTAATGAAAGGTTAACTGCATGTCAAAGTAAATGGTCTTATATGAAATTCTGCTTTATAGTACAATGAAATCTTAGCATGTTAATAAGGTTTTAAAACTAGGCCTTTTGTATACCAAATTTTAACACATTTTCACTTTTAACATACATCTGAAAGGCCTATAATTATATAAGCATTGTATATAGTTCAGGTAATTTCCTAATACATAATCAAAACAGCTGAAGTACAAGAAACATTATACCAACTTTGTACATGCCTCTTATCAATAGTCCGAACAAGATTCTGAACTAATTACTTGCCACACATGAAGGGTGTGAGTTCATAAAGTCCTGAGCAGTGTAGCAGATGGCGTCCACCTTCTTGCAATGCTACCTTTTGCATAGTTTGAGGTCTCCCCTTGTAACATCACCTGGCATAGAGCACATCTCAAATCCTTTGAATGCTGTGCCAAAATCACCCTTTCAAATAAGGCAATCTATACCATGCACAAGTAATGGTATTCTGAAGAGTTCTGTCTTAATAAACCCCATGATCTATTCATGGCATAGTCTGAGTCATACAGTTCAATCACATAGTGTACAGTGGCTGTCAGTTTCCATGGATTCCACAGTGCTACCTGTACATGAGCCATAATTTTATAAATTGTAGGTAAAACTGTCAGATGCTGTTGACAAATTTTTGTGCAAAAAGTAGAATTCAGTTGTCCACAGTGTCCAAAGAGGATAACTAACACACAAAACAGGGCAATAAAACACTTGCGTGGGCCTCAAAACAGTCCTGTTTGAATGTCAGTAGTATTATTGTGGGCATACAGGCTTTCCTCATATTCTGCCTGGAGTAGCATTCTGCCTACAGCACAAAGGCACCTTGAGTGGAACTGGCAATTTCTTTACTTTGAAAGTGTTTATTATTATTCACAACCACTTTGAAAGTTTTTACTGTCATTCCCAAACAATGTAAAATTTCAAACTAGTGTAGTCTTGCATGGTGGAGTTGAATTATGTAATTAGGAGTAACATTCCATGATGCCTCATTAGCCCATGAGGCATTCAAAATCACTGGGGCTCGTGGACAAATCAAGAACCATGTTACTGCTTGAGGTAGCATGCTGCTCCAAGTGTAAATCATTCTGGAATATAGTATGAATAATAAGACACAGCAACATATATAAATAAAACTCTTGAAAGATGTGATTTTATACAAATTTTGTACATGCATCAGATTTATGGCCCCCCCCCAAAAATCAAAAACAGGTAAAATACATGATAAGCCACTCCGTATAACAATAATAAAATATGCCCTCATTAGTAATAACTAGAGCAACTTGCAAGTACACACACACACACACACACACACACACACACACACACGCACACACACACACACGCACACACACACACACACACTCAAAATCATCAAATAGATCCCAAAGATAAGAACTAGCAAACACTAGAAAAATAAAAATTCTGTACTCAAAGTAACATTCATAGTGGTAGTCTACATCCCCTGTGGTGTTATGTCAGACACTGCATTCATCTGTCACTTTTACTTGTTTTCTATTGGTTGAGATAGTCTGTCATAATGATCTTATTTGCATCATTATTAAGTAATGACCCACAATTTTTTCAGAAACTGGCTGTAATGTTTTCCTGTATTGGAAAAGAAAACTGTTGGCAGTCGACTGCACTCATATTCTGTCTACCCTTTCTAGACCACATTATTCCAAGGCAGGGAAGAAAAACATATGATCCAAATAGCATCTGGTTGGACAGCATTCCCCGAAAATGATTTTATGTAAACATTAAAGAACCCACTTGTCTAAAATCCAAAAGACAAGAAAGAAGAAAGAAGAAGCTCATAATGTTCTTTCATATACCCACATATCTGACTGGGCTGTCAACTACTTTTGGTATGTGCCTTCAGAATTCTGTTGCCACTTAGCCACTGATTTGAAATAGGTAGAGAACGACGATACTGTGGGAACAGTTGCCACAGATCTCTCAGAAACCTGGCACAAATGACAGATAAAAAGACAAGAACCATCTCTCCTTTCCATCTAAGCACACTTTCTGCAGAGGATTAATAAAATATTATGTTGAAACTCTTTGTATAAATTTAAAGTGGGCAGGCCATGTGTTAGCTCCATGAGATACTCAGGCAGCACATTCCCTGGTCTAATACCAGTCCTTCTCCTGTCTGTAGCTTTGCACCTTGGGTATATTTATCTCTGTCTTCATCATGGTTCTACCACATGCAAAGTTGAAAACATGTTCAAGTGTCAACATGCACTAATACAACTTTTGTTTTCACATATGTGCATGGTCACATTTACTGCTAGATAGTTTGGCATTATCTTATTATCCTCTACAAAATATACAAATCTTTATTGCCACATGATCCAGTGGACACAGCAGCCCTAGTATGCATTTCCAGACAATCACACAATTTGCATCTTATCAATATGGGCAAGCAGCATCCATTAGGCCCATGTGGTTCATCGCCCAATGTATGTCACTCCAGTATGCATGCAGTAAGATAAGGGCCTTTTACCTGTGCAGTTAAGGCAGCATTAACCACAATCTACCTAGACTTCAAATGTATGCAGTCTTCCTCAAAGGCTCATATGAGAACTGCACTTTTAGAACAGCCTTTAGATTGAATTATTGCATGGATAACTATTACATAAGCATAGAGGTGGCAATACTAGGCCTCTGTCCTGCTTTCTGGAATAGAACAAGGACTATTGATCCATGGGTATCTTTTACTCTAGAACAACTTCATCATAGTCCAGTGGGTTAATTTGATGTAACATGATGAAAAGGGACCAGAATATGCTGAAATAATCTAATCTTATGTAACATGATCTCCATCTTGGGTAAGTCAGAATCAGAGAAGCCTACTTATACAGTTTGCCCAGTCTGGACAATAAGGTCTTAAAGATCATTTTAAGTAACAGAGTAGTGGGCTTGCTTATAACATGCCAAATATTAACTTCTTTGTCTAATATGTACAAGCTGCCACAACCTGCAGTTAGTGGGGTCCTGTTCTATAATATAAATACAGACTTGGCCCAGCTGATGACTAAAATTATTACTTCTATAGACATGTCTAATATCTTCATACTCTTGGGCAAAAGTATTACTCAAATCTAGTATGAATACCACACTAACACCATTTTAAAAGAAGGCCTCACCCTCTCTCCCAAAACCCAACTGTAGGTATTTAGGTAAGACAGGTAACTCTGAAACCTCTTCATGCATTCTACCACTAATAACAAAACATAAGGGAAAAGGGGGACCCTAACATTATACCCCAATTCAATGAGGAGGGAGAGAATACAGACCGATCCGTGTATATGTTATCAAACAGGTAGTTGTACAGGAGGCTTATCAAAAAAAAAAAAAAGATATCATCAAATATAGTACCCATAATACAGTCATATTTTAGACTATCAAAATGCAGTAAAGCACAAATAAGATTATCAAGAAATGGATGGCTGGAATGGAGTTTATGTAGTAAGAGCTACAGACGAATAATTTGTAGTTAGAAAAATTCTCCAGATTCAACCACCAGGAATTCTGGCACTTAAAGCCAATTTAACTGAAAAATATAAGTGCTGCTTCCAGAAATTCCACTATTTTCTCTCTGTGAATGTATTAGGCAAGTAAGCTGAAAATATACAGTTGGCTGCATTTGTATATATCACTGACGAGGATGGCTCAAGGGTACTTAACACTTTCACTTTTCCTAAAGAGGAGAAAGAAATGATAGCATTTATATAGGAGAAGTTCTTTGTCTTTGTGAACCTAGAGACAATCTGTTATGTATCTGTCATTTGCTATTTATATGAGCAGAAGGCCCTGCAGAGGCTACAGTTGCTCATTATAATGTCCTCAGAGCTGCATATACAATTTAATCTTGTAACTTTTCATAAATACACACAGTTGGATATAACTTGGAGGTGTCTAAGAGCATTTCAAAACATATTACACCTTTCAATAATGATGATGAAACTGATGTGATATTTAAACACACTGGGCTGCTACAGTTCACAGGTGTACTTCAGAGTGGCTCAAAATCTTAACTGAGAGAAAGCAAGAGATACAGTAAGTACAAGAAAACTACTGAAGAAGTACTACAAGTGTATAGTGACTTAAAATGGTATGCAGCTGATGGTGGTCAATAAGATTGTTTCAGACATTAACTTAATGCTCATACCAACTGAGAAGCAATTACATGAACTTAAATGGAGCAAATTACAAAGAGCTGTGAAGAAGTATGAATCTGGATATGGGTATGTTGGCATTAAACTAATTGGCAGATACTGTACTTTTTTCAGACATAGTGGCAGAAATGCCAGAAATTGCTGTTAATAGAAAAGAGGACCAATCTGGGAAAACTGATCAAGATGGAATCATCAGGGATTACAACCATTTCATAGCCATAAGAGGGGATATTGAGGGGTGTTCCAGCATCGAAACCAGAAATGCTACAGACTTTAAGTTGGAAGGATTGCCTTCTAACAATTTTGATGAAAGAATAGCTTATGAACTGAAGGACATGGGTGCTGATATATTGAACATTTCTGATTTAAATATTACAGACATATAATTTCTGTTTTACAGAAAGGATGCAAATTTGTGCCAACTAACCTACCAAGAGAACACTGTACTAAATTAGAGTTACATCAATTTATACGTAAGTTACAATTGATTTTTTTAAATTGTACATATATTGATACAAATATCAGTCTTCGTGATAGTTTTAATCCCCTGTATCTCAAATTGAAATGAATATATAGAATGCTGATGATTTGCCTAGTTTCTGTGATAACTAGTAAGTTTATTCCTCCCTTTAAAAAAATAATGTATGTACACATTGTATGAGCTATTTAGCCTCTACATTAAGGAAAGAATGGAAAGGCAAAGAAAAAGTTCATTGTAATTTAACAAAAGATCAGTGGGGTGCATTAGAAAATATGCATCATAACAGTTGACTTACTATTAAACCTAGTGACAAAGGGTGATGTATAGTTTTAATTAGTCATATGCAATATAAAGAAACTTGCTTTAAATATTTAAATGATAAGTTAGTTTATAAAAGAGTGAATATGAGACAGTCATTCTACTGTTCCCAGTTTAAAACAGATAGTATGCAAAGGAGTAGATGTTGAATGCTTGATGTATGAAAAAAATAGCTATTTTGTGTGATGAAAATAACATGACATTGCCCTACTTTTATTGTAATCCAACAATTAATAAAGACAATAGGAATCCACCAGGTAATCTTATCATTGCTGCTTGTGGAGTCTACCTGCAAACTGTGAGTAAGTTTGTTAATAATTATTTACAGTCATAAGTCAGCCATTTATATTCTTTTATACAAATTCTGATGATCTACTGAGAAAGTTAAGATATTTGAGGTGGATCCAAAGTATGTCTTGAATGACTTTCAGTGTAACTATTTTATATACTAACATTAGACATCATGATGAATTATAGGCAGTTAGAAATTATTTACCATTCAATATAGGTACTGATTTTGTATGTGAGCTAGTAAACTTCTGTCTAGATAATAACTTTCTTTGTTACATTTACAGGCAGCTTATATAGACAGAAGTCTAGTATGGCTATGGGGGTGTATTTTACACCACCATATGCTAATCTGTTTATGGCAAAGGTTGAGGAAGAGTATATTTATTCACATATTTTTTTCAAAGAGAAGTGATGTACTATTTTAGATGTATAGATTATTTTTTTTCTTTTTTAAAGGTAGTAAATATAATGCCATGACATTTGTAGATTAGTTATATCAAAATGAGTACTGACTGAAATTTAAATGTATTATTCATGATTGTGAAGTCAATTTTTTAGATGTTACCCTTATAGAACAAATAGGTCAATCTAAGAGAAGTGTGTTATATATAAAAATGGACATTCACAATATGCTATTACTTGCTACTGCAACCCCCCTCCACATACTGTAATATCCCTTCTTCATGGGGAGTTACTTATAGCTAGCAGATTATCATAGTAATATAGATGAAGCTAAAAAGAATGTAAAAATGTTTTTAAGTATGGGTTATGACCGAGAGGGGTTAGGAGGGTGGCTTAATGGTTAAGGTGTTTGCCTTACAAACACAAGGTGCCAGTTGAGTCTCACAAGGGATAACTGGCTAGGCTTAAAATGGCTCGTAAGGGCAGTTAGCTTAGTACTAACCTATGAACCTATGAGAGGTTGTGAAAGATTCTTATAATAAGTTAAATATTAAAAATATGGACCAAGCTTATCTGAAACTATAACTGATAGATGGCAAGGAAGGAGATTAGTAAAAAAAATGTGAGGATGTTCGTTATTTTGTTATGAGTATGTGTTACTAACAAATCAAATATATAAATAGTTAAAGATGGATGGCAATTTGAGAAATGATACAGAATTAAGATTTTCCTATAGGTTAATTGTGTCCTATAGGAAAGGTACAAATCAGAAAGATAACTTAGTCACATAAATAATTATACAGGTTGTCAGACTAAAATAATTAGTAACATAAAAAAAACCTTTAGCTGTGTGAACTATTCTGCATGCCTATTTATTTAGAGAAATTGATTATATAAATGAGAATAAAGGATGCTAAAGGTAGACATATGCATGTATTTCAGAAAGAGTTATATATTAGGTATCCTTATAATTTATTTTGCGTAGAGGAAATTAAAAGGAAATTTAAGATAAATATGCAAGAGCACTTTGGAGATCTGAGGAATAAAAAGCAAGAAAGTCTTATAGCTATACATATGTAGGAAAAACATAAGATTAATGTACAGGATTTAAAAGTTGCTAAAGAGATAAAACAGTGTTAACTAAGAAAATACATGTTATTTATGTTGAAATTTGGCACTTTTAACATAATGGTCTAAACATTGAATGCTGCTTTAAAAGTTGTTTGTAATTTATTTAATCAATTGATGTATATCATGTGATTTATTTTTTATATGAATGTGGTTTTAGATTGATATGTTTTATACTTGAAGGCATTAGATGAGGTGCTAAGTATATGTTTAATGTAGCAATATAATGCATGAGATGGGCTATTTGCTGTCATTATTAATTTTCATCTTTTTGTTGTGAGATACATTTGTACATATCTCTGCTGAATAAGCCTCAAGTTTATTTAATACTTTCATTTTTCTTAAAGATGAGAAAACAACAATAGCATTGATCCAGTGAAAGTTCAGTAGTCTTTGAGAACCTAGAAACAACCTGATATGTATTTGTGATTTGTTATTTACATGAGCAGAAGGTCATACAAAGGCTACATTTGCTAATCTGACTGAGCTCAAGAACTTAGTGAAAGACTATGCGTTTGCCAAGATGAATAATTCCTCAATAAGTAATCAATTAATTTGTGATATAAAAAGTGATGAGAAAAAGGATAGGCAATTTAGGAAAAAAAGAATGTATCTTATCAGCGGTATGGATGTAGGTAAGGCAAAGGAAATATCGATTATACAAGTTAAAAGAATTAACTGTGCGAAGAGAGGTGCACAAGATAAAAATAAAAAGCAACAACGGGATATAAAGTGAGACGACTACGAAAATGATAGCTATGTGAGAATACACTGTAAAGTAGCAAGAGACAAGAAAGACAGCCATAAAGTACACAAAATATGCTCTGCAGTTAACATTCAAGCTTCAAGTACTTGTCACTTTTAACACTTTCATTTATCCTTGTTTTGAGCTCATGGTACTTTACGCAAAGTACATCAGATAAGCACATTTTTAAAAACTTACATCCTTGTTAAGTTTGATATAATTATACTTGATGACTTCAATTGTAACTGTAAAGAAAATGGAAAGAAATGTTCCATTTATGTTAACATTATAAGTAAACTAATGCAGTCTGATGGATTAATGTTAGGGGCAACAAGTCCTTTTACTTATAAGAGTGGTAATTTTGTTACAGAAGGTGAACTTTGTGAGATGAGTAGTGGCAGTATATAACTGGGTTTTCATATCATGTAGATATCTGGGCCAAATTTTTAATGTGATGGAGTGGAAGTCTTTTGTTAAGGGTCTTAAAGGCCTTACTGAGTGAGGTGTAGACAAAAGAAAGGCTTTACAGACATGGTACATCTTTCATGGAATCGTCATTTATCTGTACATCTATTCTATACTCCATGGGAAGATTGGTGATTGGGATTTACAAGGAAATATAAGGCAGATTATTTGAAATGGGAAAGCATTATAATTTTGAATGATAATGTTTTAGAATGTTTAGCATCTTAGAAAATAATTTGAGATGTGAATTATGAAAGAATGCATTATCAGTCTTACGTTGTACAAGGTAGAAACAAGTTGCATCTTGCTAAGAAAAAACATTTCATTATGAGGAAGGGTGGGGTTATGAACCATATAAATGTATAAATAGAAAAGCCTGTAGTACAGCTTAAACTTTATGGAATTATATCCAAGTATATTTTGGAAACGAGTCATGTTTTACAGCATGCCAGTTTGCATCTTAATGAATAGAAGAATAAAAATATTGGTCTGGATGACAGTAGAAGGAATTATGTCTCCTAGTCAACAGAGTTACAAAGAAATTTTATGAGGAGAAAGGAGAGTGTGCTGAAAGAAGTATTCAACATATTTGTAGATTATGGCAATATTTTACATTTTGGGAAATATATTTTATTACTTCTGGTCTGTATGGAAAATTGGCCTATATTGGTTTTGATTTTGCTTTTCCTGCTACAAAGGAGGTAGAACTTTGAGTATTATTTTTAGCTTTGTATAGCTTTGCATTTAAACACTGTCAGGAGAGGAATCTTATATAATAAAGATGAAGATGGTTGAAATTAATTAATTATGTGGTATATTTATGCTCTTTACATCTCTTTTAGTTACTAATGTACAGTGCGGAAATACCTTTAAATTGTTTGTGACAAGTGTTTTTGTAAATGGTGTCAAATTCCACCAAATTCTAAAAAGATAGTTAATAATGATTTTGTGAATATTATAAAAAATCAAGTAATGGAAACTTGATGTATACATCCTAAATGACAATAAGAGATAAAGATTTTATACTATTATGTCTAGTTATTTATTATAGTGATCCCTGGGATTCCACAGGGACAATTCAGAAAGGTTACTGTGAGGTGAACATGTGGAAGACACCTTGTTGCAACCATTTTGTATTCAGCACCAGCCCTACCACATTGCTTTTGTACAAAGATAAGTAGCACTACAGTGGGCTGTCTCCAGAGCCATGCTAAATGTTAATGACACATTCTGCAGGAGAGGCATATGCTAATAAGCCATGTGGTGTCCTGCAGAACTGCCTGTGGTAAGACATTTACAATGACAAGTGAATCAGGGGATGCTGCTCATGGCTGCTCCTGTTAATGAACATGGCTAAAAACCATGGTCACATAGCAGCAAAGGTAAGTGTCAGGGAGTTTATCAGACAGATAATGCTGGGGGGTGTGTGCATGTGTAAATGTGTGGGGCTAGATGTCTGGGTTATTTTTATTTTTGTGTGAGTATGTGTGTCTGCTTGGGAGGTTACTTAGGGGATAAGGTAAGTTTGTGTGTGTGAGAGGAGGGTGGGTGAGCTGGTCTGTTAGTGTGATTGGGTGTTGGGCTGTGTGCATGTGTTCAAGAAATGATGAATACGTATGCATATATGTGTGTGTGTGTGTGTGTGTGTGTGTGTGTGTGTGTGTGTGTGTGTGTGTGTGTGTGTGTGTGTGTGTGTGCAGGTGGTTGGGGGCTGTAATACAACCTCCCTCACCTAGACTAATGAACAAATCTAGCAACATGGGAGGGTGGGGGAAAATTAGACACCAGGGACAACTCTGAACATTGTATTTTAATGGCACTTAGTGTCACAAGGAACACTAGACACCAGGGAGTACTGTTTTAATAGTGTGCCTTAGCACCACTTAGAGTAAAGGGGAACACTAGACATTAGTGATGACTCTAAGCATTGTGTCTTGACACCATTTAAAGTCAAGAAGAAACACTAGGCATAGCTGTCGGCTCTATACATTGTGCATTAACAGCAATTATGCTCAAAGGGAGCACTATATTCCAGTGAGAACACTAAACATTGTGCCTTAATGGGACTTAGGGTTCTTGGAAACACTGGATAATAGAGATACTCTGCATATCATGCCTTAAAGGCACACAACACATCAACAAATACATTTCAGCAGCATGAAAGACATAGATCAGGGCTAACACTACATACAAGACTCTGCATAGCATGCTTAACATCACTTTGGAAAAGAAGAAGAAACATAATGTGGGTCAGGGGAATACTATACATCAGGTGCTAAAGCAGATTCAAACCCTTTACCCTCCAATCTTGAATATTATGCACCACCAATAGACATCAGGGGTAGCTGAAAATATTACTTAACTGTTTAAGAAAAAAAGTATGTAAAGCAAAATGAAGGAAAAGGGTTCTCACTCTGCATCACTGATGAAGAAAGCAACAAAATTAATCCAGTATGCTAACTAAGAGGGTAGTGCAACCAGGAATACTTTACATAACAATAAGTATGAAAATCTTATGTGGGAAAATATACATAAAAAGGCAATAGCAGGAGTTTGTCTGTGTGTTGGGAAAGCTTCACTTCAAAGCAGGGAGGAACATTAAATGACACCAGACAGAATTTTACAGTATTACTTAGACTCACTTAAAACGGTAATACAGCAAGGGTTCTAGCATCACGATGTAATTTAAGAGTGATAAGGAGAATGAAACTGGCACTGTTGATTGAGTGTAAGGATATGTGATTTATCAGGGCAGGGACAAAAAAATAAAAATAAAACAGACATCTTGGATGTTCTGTCTACCCTAGAACAGGTAACAGCTATGTTAAAGGGTGGGTTTATGTGTGTATGTGTGTCTGTGTGTCTATCTGTGTGCTTGTGTGTGTGACAGTGACCTGGGTATGGTTGTGTCAATGTAAGGGGCTCCAGCATACCTCTCAACCTTTTAGAGTAAGAAATCTGGACAAAGCCATACGTAAAAGTGGGACAAAGGCCCAAAAATAGGGAATTTTTTTAAATATTAGTCTTACACACTTAGAAAGTTGATAGAATAGGTTTTGCATTATCATGAATTTCCTGAATGTATGGCATCTGAAACTCAAATGCCTGTCATTACTTTCTAACTTAAATCTTTAATAATTTGCCACTAATTTGTCAGAAAAACATCATTTTATAAAAAAACGGACCAAAAATATGAGGCAAAAATCATGACATTTTGTGACAATCTGTGCAGTTGAGAGTTAAAGGCTCCAGTGTTAACTACCACAGTAAAGCACTGATTTGTACTTGCACCAGTAAAGGAAAATTTAGAGACATACAAATTAACTATAATGAGGCCTTTATCCATTGTGGCTAACATCTCTGAATTGCAAAATACTGCACTGTGTAAAGAGACCTCTTACCACACTAAGAATACTGGGGTAATTTCTGAATCCTCAGGCATATCCTTAGCAGACACGCTGATGGAGAAACGCAAATAAAAAAGGTTTAAACTTGTGTGGGAATGGTCTAACATGCTATGCACTCGATTCATAAATAACCAGTAAAAGCTGAAAAAAAATGCAAAACAGTACAAGAAATGTTATACGCATTATGCCTTACAGAAGAAACAACACATTTTCCTAGACTGTATCACAGTACAGGGCCTTTGAATTTTAGTGGACAGAACTGTTCATGTGCCTCTAGCTTACCTCAGGGTAACGTGTACCATTAGGTTTGTTGTTTATTATTTTGTTTGTCATCAAGAAGTTAATTTTATAGATAGAATATGTATGGCAATAATTTGGTTTATATGTAATGGTATGAAAGAAGAAAATCTCTAGAAAAATAGGATTAAAAAGATACCGGTGCAGATTCAATAAAGCCTACATGGTCCACTAAAACTGTGTTTGTCATTGCGCTGCATGTGCACATGATATCAAACCTTTTTATATTTAGTAAGTGGCTCTACATGGCATGTAGAGCAGCTCAACCAAGGTAAGCATTGCGGCATGCTAATTACAGCATAAGCAGCTGAATTGTATGCTAATCAACCAATCCAAGATGGAGGAGCTATTCAACAAGGTATAAAGCAAGCATGTAGACTCAGTGCTGATTTTCCCTGTGAATTCTAAAACCTATTGGAATACAGCCGTGGAAGCTAGTCCGCATAGAAACAATGTTAGGGGCTGCTGTTGCTTTTATTCATGAGTATGTGCAGCAGGCCCATGTCTATGCTGCTACTGCTGTTAATAGCCCATGGCCAAGAAGGAGAAGGGCTTTTATAAGGCACTACAGGGTGGATAGAGACACACTACAGGAACTCTGCAACCTCTGTCATCCTCAACTGAGATCAAGGGCAAACCGAGGAGAACCAATAACAGTGGAGACTAAGGTATGTGTAGCACTTAAAACTTTAGCTACAGGAACCTTCCATAAACCAACAGAGGACATGATGGGTGTAGCACAGGCATCAGCAACCAGTACCCTCCATCAATTCCTGAATGCTATGCTCCAACAAGCCAGTGACTACATATATTTTCCAAAAACAGCAAAGCACCCGCACGTACGTCAAGTACACGGCTCAAACCAATGAAAACAAACAAAAAAAGGAGCCAGCACAAGTCCTGTTTGAAAATAAGTGTATTAAGAAATACACATAATACACACCATAATGACAGACTGCATATACATATGCAATAAGAACAAACTGCACAAACCGGTTTTGGCTAAACAGCCTTCCTCAGTGTGACAAAAATAATAACCATTGCATTCAAAAGCAGCCCATTGATATATAGGTGTACAGAAGGGACAGAAACCAATCAAAATAATGCACACATAAGGTAATCAAAACTGTTCATTTAAACCGGGAGGAAAAAGCCTGCCCAATTTAACAATCCACCTTTTTCTTTGATGTCCAAAACTTGATGTAGACCAGCTAGATCATTATTTTTATGTGCAATGCAATCAATAATCATAAATCTGAACAGACCAGTCTGATGGTTACAGATATGCTTGTATAAGGCACTAGTTTGCTTATGTATCCTGATATCACTCAAGTGTTCACTAATTCTAAGCCTGAAAGGCCTAGAAGTTTGTGCCACATAAAAAGCTTGACAAGAGCAGCTGACCAAGTAAATTACCCAAGATGAGCTGCAATTGCCAAAGAAATCTATGCCATAAACATTTGAAGTATTTTTACTAGAGAAACAAGTGGTTTTATATATATGTGAACAACTTGAGCAATGACCACAGGGATGACAACCTACCAACTTATGCCCAGTGATGGTCCTTTGTGTCAAGATTTTTTCTTGCTGGGCTCTTTTATAATGACTAAACAAAGAACCCAAGGATCTGCCCCTGTGAAAATAAAAAGCACATTTATTGTCCAAGATATCCATAAAGGGACCCCCCCCCAAAAAAAAAATGTTTCAGTGTCTAGAAATTATATCCATAAAAGATTGGGTTTTTTTATCAAAAGTGGTAACTAGCCTAATACAAGACCCCTGGGCAGGAACCCGTTCCTTATATCTTAATAATTCAGATCTCTCCTGTGATTCCGCATACTGATTGGCCACATGGATGTCACCAACCCTGTATCCTCGGGCTCTGAATCTAGCACATAAGTCTGATTTGAAACACTTGTGAGTGGCAGTACTAGAACATATTCTTTTGACCCTGAGAAATTGAGACTTCGGGATATTACTGATGACATGTTGGGAGTGGAAGCTAGACGCATGAAGTATAGTGTTATATTGGGAAAATTTGCGGAACACCTGTGTTGCTAAAGTATTAGAAGGAGTGCGTGTAACCAAGACATCCAAGAATGTTATCTCTTGTTGATGCCAAGTTAGTTTAAACTGAATACCCCAAATATTTTCATTCAGGCATTCCACAAATTCCTGAAGATATCCAACGTCAGCCCTACACACCAATCGTCATCAAGATATCGTCTCCAAATATCCATTTCATCAAGATAAATATTATGACTTCTATCATAGATAAGTGCCTCTTCTATATAGGCCATAAATAAATTGGCATGTATGGGGGCAAAAGATGTCCCCATTGCCGTGCCATGAACTTGCCAAACACATTGCTACTGAAAATAAAAGACGTTCTTGTCAAGAACATATTCAGCTAGACATACTAAGAAGGTGTTTAATCCTGGTCTATATAATTCAGCCCTGTCTAGCCAATACTGAAGTGCCATCAGTCCCGCCCAATGAGGAATATTAGTATACAGAGAGGTGACATCCAATGTATGCAACAACCATTCAGATTCCAATTGGAGATCCAAGATAATTCCTAAAAACTGTGTTGTGTCTTGAATCCGTGACCGTATATGAGACAACAGGGGTTTTAGAAGTTGAGTGAGGAACTCAGAGAGGGGTTCTGTTATTGAGCCCCTCCCAGAGACAATGGGTCACCCAGGGGGATGAACAGGGTCCTTATGGATTATGGGCAGTAAGTAGAGGTATTGTTGTTTGAGGTGGTCCACTTTCAAATGAAAACAGGTCTCTTTGGGGATAATGCCTTCTTCGACTGCTTTGTCCAAAAAACTGTCAATCTCAGACTTAAATTTCATAGTAGGATGTAGAGGCATGATCATATAATATTTACGATCCGTTATTTGTTTGAGACCTTCCTGATAATAAACTATCCAATCTAGGACCACCACCGCTCCTCCCTTGTCAGCTGGCAAAACAACAATGTCATTATTAGACTTAAGTTCTTCTATACAAAGGCGTTCTGCCCTCATAATATTATCATGCATCACACCATCTTTGCCAAGCTGCAAATGGAAAACCCTAAGGACCCTGTTCTGAAAAATCGAAACAGCTGGTGACATGGGGGGTTTGAACGTAGACTTCCAAAAACGGAAAGTATCAACAGCATCATCAGAGGCATCCTGGTCCTTGAAAAACAGGCGTAAATTGAGCAGGCGACAAAAATTAATAACATCCTGTGCAAACTCTTGTTCGCATACATTGAAACTCGGCACAAAACATAAACCTTTGTTCAAGATTTTTATTTGTAGGTCAGATAAGGCATAGTAGGAAATATTATGTACATTAGAAGAACCATTTAACTCCGAATTATCATCCTCAAAATACCCTCCAAATCTGGAGGGACCCTTATGTTTCCTCCCCCCTCTTCTTGACTTAACTCTAAAGGATGACCCAAGTTATTAGCTGTTTTGTTCCTCTTGAAAATTGGTGACCTGTCTGTTTGGCTGTCTTCCCCCTCAGTGTTGGATGAAGTGTCCTCACCAGATGTAAGTACATCCCTACTTCTTAAGAATGGGTTCCATTCTTTTAGGTTTCACTGATTTGGAATTGAGCGTCAGAAACCTGACATTCTTATGTACCTCAAATGGTCTCCCTCTATCAAAATCATCAAGATCCCTATTGAACTTTCTAATTTTCCTCTCCTTTAGAGTGTTTTCTGATTCCAAAAGGTCCTTACCTAACTGACTCACCCCAGACACATAACATGGCAAATCTTGAAATTTAACTAGCCCCTGACCAAGAGTTTCTACTTCACAGTTTTGTTGTTGTATAATCCTTTCATAATATGCCACAAGGGCATTAACAAAACCCATAGAGGCCTGTTTCTGAACTGTCAGCCAATCATCAAGCAAAGTCTGATCAGTTTGTGGTACTAGGGGCTGAAGCTTCACACGGAGCCCTCTGGTGGAAATTTGTTTATATTGATATGCCTTAAAAAGACGAAGATGCCATACGTTACTTCTAAGATGCTTGATGCCTTTCATTAATTTTGTAAAGGCCATTTGGCATTTATATGCCGGATCAGTACTAGGATTCGACAGACCACCAGATACAGGCTGCGAAGCCACACCAAATATCCCTAAATCATTAGTATCAGAAGTCAAACCCCTAATAATAGAAGCCAAATCCATAACTACTTGATATAACCAGGGCAACCCAATGTGTATCACCAAACCATAAAAAATGGACCCAATAACAAAAAGCACACTGGCTCCTACAAAAGTGGTTCAAAGTTTGATCCGTATCTATATTAAATGAATCGCCATCAGTGCTATCAATAGCCTTAGTCACACAGACCAGATGTGTTAAGACATAACACAAAACAGCTATGCGCCTATAAGGCCAACCCAAAAGTCTTAAGATAGTATATATAAAGTCAGATCCAAACATATTGAACCACAAACAACACAAGCCAAAGGAGTGGAAACACAATAACATCCTAACTGCCCAATACAAATATTAATGAAGAAACAGGCATTCATCTACTAGGGGTATCCCCTGTCATTAATGAAAAAATAGTATTACTTAAATCCAAGCATGAACTAGTGGTCCCAAGAATCACAATCCCGATGAATGGCATAGAAATGTGTGCTTTTTGTTTGTCTTCTGACACCAATGATTTAGGGATATTTGGTGTGGCTTCGCAGCCTGTATCTGGTGGTCTGTCGAATCCTAGTACTGATCTGGCATATGAATGCCAAATGGCCTTTACAAAATTAATGAAAGGCATCAAGCATCTTAGAAGTAACGTATGGCATCTTCGTCTTTTTAAGGCATATCAATATAAACAAATTTCCACCAGAGGGCTCCGTGTGAAGCTTCAGCCCCTAGTACCACAAGCTGATCAGACTTTGCTTGATGATTGGCTGACAGTTCAGAAACAGGCCTCTATGGGTTTTGTTTATGCCCTTGTGGCATATTATGAAAGGATTATACAACAACAAAACTGTGAAGTAGAAACTCTTGGTCAGAGGCTAGTTAAATTTCAAGATTTGCCATGTTATGTGCCTGGGGTGAGTCAGTTAGGTAAGGACCTTTTGGAATTAGAAAACACTTTGAAGGAGAGGAAAATTAGAAAGTTCAATAGAGACCTTGATGATTTTGATAGAGGGAGACCATTTGAGGTACATAAGAATGTCAGGTTTCTGACGCCCAATTCCAAATCAGTGAAACCAAAAAGAATGGAACCCATTCTTAAGAAGTAGGGATGTACTTACATCTGGTGAGGACACTTCATCCAACACTGAGGGGGAAGACAGCCAAACAGACAGGTCACCAATTTCCAAGAGGAACAATACAGCTAATAACTCGGGTCATCCTTTAGAGTTAAGTCAAGAAGAGGGGGGAGGAAACATAAGGGTCCCTCCAGATTTGGAGGGTATTTTGAGGATGATAATTCGGAGTTAAATGGTTCTTCTAATGTACATAATATTTCCTCCTATGCCTTATCTGACCTACAAATAAAAATCTTGAACAAAGGTTTATGTTTTGTGCCGAGTTTCAATGTATCCGAACAAGAGTTTGCACAGGATGTTATTAATTTTTGTCGCCTGCTCAATTTACGCCTGTTTTTCAAGGACCAGGATGCCTCTGATGATGCTGTTGATACTTTCCGTTTTTGGAAGTCTACGTTCAAACCCCCCATGTCACCAGCTGTTTCGATTTTTCAGAACAGGGTCCTTAGGGTTTTGCATTTGCAGCTTGGCAAAGATGGTGTGATGCATGATAATATTATGAGGGCAGAACGCCTTTGTATAGAAGAACTTAAGTCTAATAATGACATTGTTGTTTTGCCAGCTGACAAGGGAGGAGCGGTGGTGGTCCTAGATTGGATAGTTTATTATCAGGAAGGTCTCAAACAAATAATGGATCGTAAATATTATATGATCATGCCTCTAGATCCTACTATGAAATTTAAGTCTGAGATTGACAGTTTTTTGGACAAAGCAGTCGAAGAAGGCATTATCCCCAAAGAGACCTGTTTTCATTTGAAAGTGGACCACCCCAAACAACAATATCTCTACTTATTGCCCAAAATCCATAAGGCCCCCTGGGCAACCCATTGTCTCTGGGAGGGGCTCATTAACAGAACACCTCTCTGAGTTCCTCAGTCAACATCTGAAACCCCTGTTGTCTCATATACGGTCACGGATTCAAGACACAGCACAGTTTTTGGGAATTATCTCGGATCTGCAATTGGAATCCGAATGGTTGTTGTGTACATTGGATGTCGCCACCCTGTATACTAATATTCCTCATTGGGCGGGCCTGATGGCACTTCAGTATTGGCTAGACAGGGCTGACTTGTATAGACCAAGATTTAACACCTTCTTAGTATGTCTAGCTGAATATGTTCTTGACAAGAACGTCTTTTATTTTCAGCAGCTATGTGTTTGGCAAGTTCGTGGCATGGCAATGGGGGCATCTTTTGCCCTCATATATGCCGATTTATTTATGGCCTATATAGAAGAGGCACTTATCTATGATAGAAGTCATAATATTTACCTTTATGAAATTTTTATTTTATTTTTATTTATTTTATATTTGTTGACCAAGATAGTCTGACTGGATGCATGTCCATTTTCAGCGGAGGCCCGGGGAGAAAAGCTCCAAGGGTAAGCAGATACAGCATTACATAATACCAGCATTATATATTACAAACAGACTATTTACAGAGATTACATAAGTAAGCAAGTTAAACAAGTTCCACAGGTTAGAGTTAATCCTGAGCGCAAGTCAGGATTAAATTAAATTACACAGTAAACTAGTTAACAGATTTTTACACATTACATATTTGGAGACGATATCTTGATGACTGTTGGTTGGTGTGGAGGGCTGACGCTGGGTATCTTCAGGAATCTGTGAAATACCTGAATGAAAATATTTGGGGTATTGAGTTTAAACTAACCTGGCATCAGCAAGAGATAACATTCTTGGATGTTTTGATTACACGCACTCCTTCTAATACTTTAGCAACACAGGTGTTCTGCAAATTCCCCCAATATAATACTATACTTCATGCATCTAGCTTCCACCCCCAACATGTCATCAGGAAAATCCCGAAGTCTCAATTTCTCAGGGTGAAAAGAATATGTTCTAGTACTGCCACTCATGAGTTTTTCAAATCAGACTTATGTGCTAGATTCAGAGCCCGAGGATACAGGGTTGGTGACATCCATGTGGCCAATCAGTATGCGGAATCACAGGAGAGATCTGAATTATTAAGATATAAGGAACAGGTTCCTGTCCAGGGGTCTTGTATTAGGCTAGTTACCACTTTTGGTAAAAATACCCAATCTTTTATGGATATAATTTCTAGACACTGAAACATTTTGGGGGGGGGGGTCCCTTTATGAATATCTTGGACAATAAATGTGCTTTTTATTTTCGCAGGGGCAGATCCTTGGGTTCTTTGTTTAGTCATTATAAAAGAGCCCAGCAAGAAAAAATATTGACACAAAGGACCATCACTGGGCATAAGTTGGTAGGTTGTCATCCCTGTGGTCATTGCTCAAGTTGTTCACATATATATAAAACCACTTGTTTCTCTAGTAAAAATACTTCAAATGTTTATGGCACAGATTTCTTTGGCAATTGCAGCTCATCTTGGGTAATTTACTTGGTCAGCTGCTCTTGTCAAGCTTTTTATGTGGGACAAACTTCTAGGCCTTTCAGGCTTAGAATTAGTGAACAATTGAGTGATATCAGGATATATAAGCAAACTAGTGCCTTATACAAGCATATCTGTAACCATCAGACTGGTCTGTTCCGATTTATGATTATTGATTGCATTGCACATAAAAATAATGATCTAGCTGGTCTACATCAAGTTTTGGACATCAAAGAAAAAGGTGGATTGTTAAACTGGGCAGGCTTTTTCCTCCCGGTTTAAATGAACAGTTTTGATTACTTTATGTGTACATTATTTTGATTGGTCTCTGTCCCTTCTGTATGCCTATATATCAATGGGCTGCTTTTGAATGTAATGGTTATTATTATTTTTGTCACACTGAGGAAGGCTGTTTAGCCAAAACCGGTTTGTGCAGTTTGTTCTTATTGCATATGTATATGCAGTCTGTCATTATGGTGTATATTATGTGTATTTCTTAATACATATATTTTTCCCATACAGCTGAAGACAGAGCCAGAATTATGCAGATGTTCTACCCTGTAGCACACTACCCTGAAGTCCTGGGTACCATAGGCTGTACACATTTAGAAATCAAAGCACTACCTGAGGAACAGGGAAGGGTGTACCTACATAAAAAGTGCTACCACTCTATTAATTGCCAGGTCATGTGCAATGCTAAGGGAATCATCCTACATATGTGAGCTGGCAACCCAGGCAGTTACCATGACTCATATATCTGGTAAAACTGTAAATTTTATGAGATGTTTACTAGGGGGGATATCCCACAAGGTCATTTACTGGGGGATGCAGGTTATGCACTGGAACTGTGGCTGATGATGCCCATCAGAAATCTACCAACACCAGCTGAAGAACGCTATAATGAGGCACACGCTTAAACAAGAAATATCATAGTTTGTGTGTTTGCGCTGCTATAGTTGTGGTTCCAGTGCTTAGATACATCTGGGGAAGCCCTGCAGTATAATCCCAGTACATATGCTAATATATTTACTGTCCATGCCATGCTTCGCAACATTAACCTGAGGCAACAGCTTCAGTAGGAATTGCAAGGGGAAGGGCCATGCACCCCACCACCACTGGCAAGGTCACCACAGCCGCATGTGGATGAGGAGTCAGAGGGGGAACCATCAGACACTGTGGGTGTAGGCAGACATAGACATGCACAATATGGTCTCGCACTGGCACACGCTCACCACTTAATGGGCTAAAACCTTCTTATGCACATATATAAAGTAACTTTGATGCCAAGCAGTGCTCACAACCTTTACATATCCATGTAATGGCTGTGTACTTCTACCCTCAGAATCAGCCCTGAACTAAAACTCTTGCAACTGCTGGATTTCCAAGGCAAGTGCTGAACCTGGATTAGAAAAATAAATTTCTAAGAGTGCAAATGAATGGCCTATCCTTGCATACTATTACTTGATAATGTAAGTAAGTATAAGGTGGGTGATTTTTACAGCAATTGCATCAAGATTTGACAGCACTGACTTATGTGAATACATGTGTCCTCTATTAAGTAATAGGCCTTACATCAAAAATGTACAGATGTTCACTGATTGTCCACATTTTGGTCTCATATGTTTGTAATTGCAAATCATTAAAAGGTGAAGTTAGAAAATAATAAAACACATTTCAGTTCCAGACTTCATATTCCTCAGAAAAAAAAAATAAAAATAGTAATGCAAAACCTGTTATTCCATCAACTGTCTAGGTTTTTAAGACCACAATGTTTAAAAAAACTATCCCTGTTGTTGGGCCTTTATCACACTTTTATTTATGGCTTGGTCCAGCTTTGTTAATCTAAGAGTTTGGGATGAATGTACACATTACAAAAACCTGCAAGAAAGCAGTACAATTTGCAAAACAGCATCACAAAAACAGATACACTAAGCACTAAGTCAGCTATGCACCCCAAGCAAAAAACAACATTCTTAAATATCCCTGAATCTAAAAGATAGAAAAGAAGGATATGGTACAATTATCATCATTTGCACAGGGTGTTGTGTGGGTGGGCAGGAGGCCTAGGCTCACACAAAAGGTAGTGAGTGCATGTGAGTAAGTAAGTAAAACAGGCAGACATTTGGATAAAGTATCAAATGGCCACTGAGGCAGAATCAGCTTTAAGCCTCATGACTGATCCATGTCCTTGTTTTACATTAAGAAGGTTTGTGGTCTGCACTGTAGTGGCAGAACAGGTAGCTTACATCCTTCTAAGTTGGGAACTGCTGATTGAGAGCTCAGTGTCTGTTATTCTAAAAGTGTATTAATTCTGGTTTAAGCACTTGGGCTTCAGGCCAGTTATTTTACATTAAGAGGGTTTGTGGTCTGCACTCTTGTGGGAGGAGAGGCTGGACTCTGCTCTTCTGAGCTGGGAATTTCTGGTTAAAGGCTTATAGTGCCTGCATATTTGAACTGCTTCTTACTGAAATTGGTACACCTTGTTTGCTGTAGCATAGACTAGATCCAGGCCTGCTAAATCTAGCTTTGTTTGTATGCTTGTTTGTTTGCTTGTTATTTCCCTGAAACGCTAATTCCACCTAAAACATGGCTTTTCAGTGCTTCTGTGGATCCCTAGTGATATCTGCATTGCTTACTGTACTTATTTCCTTGTTTCACTTGAAAGAAAGTTACTGTTTGTCGTTTTTGCATTTAAGTTACCTGTAACACATTGCATTTAAGTTACCTGGCACTTGCTCACTAAGTCAGCACTAAAAAATTAAAAGCACTACACCCTCACAAACTCCCTTGAGTACCTTGTTCCCCATTGGCCCTTTTTTCAATTATAAAGGAATTCCCAATACTATTCTAGCATGTCCAAAGGTCAGTTGTCAATCTCCTCTCCAGTCCAGCTGGTGAATCTGGGAATCTTGAGGCAATGTTACAACTGCCTCATGTACACAGACAACCCTCTCCTCCTCCCAACAAATTCCAACACATGTGAGAGATGCAACCATATAGCCAAACTGGAGGCTAAGCTCTCTCAACTCAGTACTGGTGTAACCAGTCAGGAGGAGAAGGAAACCACACTCACTACAATTCCAGTCTCACATAGACCTACCACAACAGCAAACCAAACACATAAACACACAAAAACATACTCAGAGGCTCTAAATAAAAATCTGCCTAAGCAGCAGAGACCTCCAAAGCAGACACCCAAACAACCGCTACCCCAAAACAAAACACGTGCAACACATAGCTCACAAAGCCAGTGTGCCAAACAATCACAGCCCTTAAGGCTAAACAACACACCTGATACACTTGTAATAGGTGACTCTATCATCAGGCACACTGACATCCCGCCCACCAGACTGAACAAAGAGAAGGTCATGGTGAGCTGCCTGTCGGGCGCTAGTATCCACCACATAACACAAGCACTCAGGTCACTCCAAGGCAAGTAAAAATATGACTCAGTCATTGCCCATGCTGGTGTGAATGACCTGAGACATACCTCCCTGGACTACATGAAAAGAGACATAGAGGAGCTCTCTGAGCATCTAGCCCAGGCCGGTATGACCCTGACCTTGAGTAGCATCTTACCCTCACCAAGAATGATGCCACAATATGAAGACAAAATGATCAATTTCAACAAATGGCTTAAGTATTGGTGTCATTCAAAGGGGATCCAATGCCTGTCAGCCTGGGATGACATGCTCGACAAGTCACGATGCTTCGCTAGGGACGGCTTGCACCTGTCACCCCTGGGTTTTCGGATATTGGCAAAGGCTCTTGCTACCCCCATAGTGCCTTTTTTAGGCAAGGCTCAAAAGACAAACCCACCTCCATAGGTATCACAAGGGATAAGAAACTAAGAGGAATGCTACTCAATGCCAGAAGTCTAAACCTCAAGATGCATGCACTCAAAACTCTCCTTAGCATGTAGAACATTGATATCTGTGCAGTAACAGAAACCTGGTTCAAGGCTCCCAAGAGCATCCCAGCACTACCAGGTTATACCTCATACCATGCTTTTCAGCCCCAAAACTTGGACCGAACCACAAAAGAAGGGGGGAGTATCAATATTCGTCAAAGATACCCACACCTCCAGGTTGGTGGCACAGCACGAAGCATCAGAGACTATCCATGTGCAACTAACAGTGGGTAAAACTGCCTTCCAGTTTATAGCCTGCTACAGACCACCCTCCCAAACCCAGGAACCCCACTCGGCCTTCCTGAGAACACTGGAAAATATGAAGGTCTCTCCAAACACCATTATATTGGGTGACTTCAACTACCCAAACATAGACTGGGAGCATTACTCTAGCTCCAACACCCTAGCCCAAAGGTTCCTAGAATTTATAAACGCAAATGCTATGGAACAACTTGTTACCACTCCCACAAGAGGGGAAAATATACTGGACCTGATCATCACCAACATGGGGACTCTATGCTCCAGACCAGAAGTGTATCCCTCACTGGTAAGATCAGACCATAAACTAATCTCACTGGATATTCACATCCCGACCCCACCCCCTGTCCAGAAAACCACAGTGAAAAACTTCTCTAAAGCAAATTTCACACTCCTCAAAACCGAGGTGGAATCCTTCAAAGCCCCTGGGCCTGTGGAAAATACGGCCCAGACAGCAGAACCCTTTATAAATGCATTCTATGAACACCTTCAGGAATGCATGGATCATGCAATCCCAAATAAAACCAAGACCCAATCCTCCAAAGGCAGACGTCCTGTCTGGTGGACCCCAGCCATAAACAAACTGTGCAACAGAAGGAGGAAGCTACTACATGATAGAGCAAAATCCCAAAAAGGGAAGGCATCTCTGATCAGTATTAGCAAAAAACTATGGGCACTCATAAAATCGTCTAAGGCCAGCTTCTAGAGAAAAATTGCACAGGACACTAAGGACAATCACAAGGCTTTCTTTAGTTATGTTAGGAACCTAGGTGGGAATTCCCAGATATGCTCAGAATTAGTCCAAAATAACAAAAAATACACCGATCCCACAGACATTGCCAACATCCTAGCTGACAGGTTCAGCGCAAACCTCTCCCCCCCCCACCAAAAGGGCAAATATCTATCCCAGCAGAGTGCTGCCCCCCTGACATCTCAGATGCTCAGGTAAGAGCCGCCCCCTCCAAAGCAAAAAACACAGCATCAATGGGACCAGATGGTGTCCCGGGCTGCGTCCTACATGAACTCCAAGAAGAGCTAAACCCAAACATAAAACTACTGTTCAATCTCAGCCTTACTACAGGATATGTACCCAAAGAGTGGCGTACAGCAACAGTGGTCCCTCTCCACAAAGGTGGTGCCTCAAACGATCCTGGAAACTATCGCCCCATAAGCTTGACTAGCTTGGTCTGCAAAGCTATGGAAAGGATCATCATGGACCTCATAAATAAAGATATTGGGGACCTACAGACACTGGATCCTACCCAGTTCGGCTTTGTTAAGGGCAGATCCTGCCTCTTAAACCTGGTTGATTTCTTTGAAACAGTCACCAAGGCCATTGACGAGGGGAAGGTGGTCCATACAGCCTACCTGGATCTTGCAAAAGCTTTCGATACAATACCCCACTCGGGCATTATATATAAGCTCACCAGCTTAAATATAAACCCCTATGTCACTAGATGGGTTGAAAACTGGCTCAAGGACAGAACCTACATGGTTAGAATTGCTGGAGCCATGTCAGACTCCAAACCAGTTACAAGTGGCATCCCACAAGGCTCAGTCCTGGGACCTCTCTTGTTCAGTATATATTTCTCGGAGGTACAGGCCAACACGGAAGGACTGTGGCTGACCAAGTTCGCAGATGACTGCAAACTGGGCACCATAATCGACTCTCCAGCTGACACAAGCATCCTCCAAAAGGGCCTCATAGAAACAGACAACTGGTGCCAGAGCCATGGCCTCAAGCTAAATGCCAAAAAGTGTATAGTCATCCCCTTTGGCAAAAACAAAGTGCCCACAAATTACCACATAGGTGGTAATCCATTAAGTACAGAAGAAGTAATTATGGACCTGGGTACCCAAGTTGATAGCAATCTCTCATTTGACAACCACGTGGCCAAAGTGGTTAGAAAAACATTTTATATAGCCCACCTAATCATGAAGGGATTCACATCTAGATCAGGGGAGGTCATCGTGCCTCTTTACTCATCCCTCATCAGGCCCATAATTGAGTACAATGCCCTTTTTGGGATGTACCATACCAGACACCTGCAGCAACTGGAAATACCCCAAAAGTACCTCACTAAGAGGATCAAAGGGCTCAAACAGATGCCATATGCTGCCCGGTTAAAGAAATTCCAGCTCTACTCAGTGGCATACCACCTGCTCAGAGGCGATCTGTGCCTGATGTATAAAGCCATGTCCGATCCGGAATGAATGGACATGCTGCACCTCAGAAAATCCAAATCCCATCGAGCTACGTGCTCGAGAGACTTGAACCTCAGCACTGAAATAAATAGGACATGCTGGAGGGACAGATTCATAACCCAGAGGCTCCCTTCACTCTGGAATAAAATCCCTGTCCAGGTTAGGCAGAGTCCCTCATTGACTCTCTTCAAGAGGAATCTTGATGAGTGGATGGGAGATCATAGGTTTACCCCGGGTATCACTTCTGTGTCACTGTTAGACAGAGGCACAGTATACTAACCTCGAAAAAGGGTATAGCAAAATTAATTTAAAATGGCTGGCGAAAGCCAAACACACTCTGGCTAGGCTTATAAATGCCCTAGGGCAGATAGCCTAGTATGAACCTATGAAACTTTGAACCTATGTAACTGCTATGTGTGTGTGTGTCTGTATGGGCACTCCAGCTGAAACTGGTGTATGAGTGCTTGCAAGAACACAGCCAAGCACTGTGCTAGCTCTCTCTCGATATGTTGGACAGGCAGAGGTATACATGGTAGAGGTGACTGTTCATCATCATCATCCCTGACTCCGAGAACTGCCTTTCCCAGGAGTTGCACTGACATGTGCATGGCCACGGTCAGATGTACTGCTGCTACCTAAATGTGACTGATGTTTGCTGGATGAGTTCTCCTCATGAATTTATGCAGGACCATGACCCCATGGCCTGCCACATTTGGGAGTGGACACCTCAATCACTGACTGAGCAGTGTAAGTAATGCCACTGCAGGAGCGTGATTGGGCAAGGCCATGTCTGCTAACATTAGATGATGTGGCTGAACTACACCCATGTAGATGGCATCCCCATCCCAGCAGATGTTCCATCACAGGCACCATCCATTCCAACATGCCATTCATCTGATCCATTGAATCAGCAAAATGGTGGAAGCAGTCAGGCAACAACAGCAATTCAGACTCTCTTCTCTTCAGTGGGTGTGTCATCCAGGTTAGACTTACAAAGTGTAGAAGTAATTCTATCAAGGTTTTAAATGTAAGTAAGCAGCACACCTAAGCATTTCCTTGGACACCTTATTGGAATGTGCCTACACCTCCATGATGGCTCTAAAAATACATTGAGTCACACAGAAAGACACACCTGGATCAGGTGGTGGATGGACAGCAACCCTCCTCCTAGCACCCCTAACAACCCCCCTGTGTGGCACCTTGTCAACACTTTGGCTACAGCTAGATTCATAAGGAAATGAAGCCACATTAACCACATACCCTGATCAAGTCTCTCACCCACCAGCTATCCAAAATCTGAGGGATCTCTGGAATGGGTTTTCAAAGCCCTACTGGCTGTGTCCGGTGGAATTACAGGGGATGGTTGAATGTCAACCTCAGTGTCAGATTCAACCTCTGCACCCCACCAACTGTGCCTGTGTTTGGCCACCGCCATCATCATCAGAGTCTACTGATACTCTGACATCAGGTGGTAGAAGTCCCACACTTCCACTGTCAGGATCAACTGTGATAATAAGCAACAAACACGGGAAAGAAATAATAACTACACTACTACAGTTCAATATATGCTAACAAACGAACACTGGTGCCACTATCACAGATGGTGCAGCAATACACACAATCCTGACACCCACCTCACACATACGGAAAAATGACTATTTCTGTGAAATGCTCATTAGTACTGAAATAAAAATGTTTGACTTATTATTGAAGTTGAAAAATGGTTTTCTGAACGGAAACTCATTCTAAATCCCATAAAAACTAAGCTACTTCTAATCTTCCCCACCTCTGGAATCCCCTCAGGCCAATATCCACCACATTCTAATAATAAGATCTTTCACGTTCAATCCATTAATGGCACCATCATTGAGCCTGTCACCAACACCAAACTACTAGGTGTTACTATTGATCACAAGCTCAAATTCGATGTTCACATTAGTCAAACTATTAAGACAGTTAACAAGAAACTAGGTTCCATGTACAGAATTAAGAACTTTCTAACTCCTTATACCAAACTAACTATAGCCCGAACACACCTTCTCTCCACTCTACTGTATGCCTCCCCGGTCCTATCCTTCCTCAATAAAAATGAGCTCAACAAACTCTCAGTTGCTTATAACCACATCGCTAAATTTGTGACTGGGTCACCTTACCGTACTCATCACTGCCTCAACCTAAAGAAACTTGAATGGTTAGAATTACCTAATCTTCTTAAATTCAACCAACTTACAGAAGCATTTAAAATAATTAAGGAACCAGAAAAAAACCCTCTCTGAACAAACTCCTGACCCCTTACTCCAACCTTAACTGCCTCCGATCTTCTAATAGTGTCCTGGTACAAACCATGAAATCAAATAACTCAGGAGGTGATGCTCTCTATGCCAATTCTATTGGAAGGCTATGGAATTCCCTTCCCAATAACCTAAGACTAACAACTTCACTCAGCCATTTTAAAACTAGTCTCAAGTCATTTCTTAAGGCACACTGGCTATGCCCTTGTGACAATCCTGACTAACCCTATGGCTCCTTACCACCCACTCATTATTATCTATAGGACTTCCTCACCTAAAACATCTCTAGATTCCTTTAAACCTATTCTCTATAAACATTAGCTTCTCTTAGACTGCCCCCTCCGTATAACCATAGATTTGACTTGTGAATGAAGATATAGCCTTCTCCCTTGTGATTAAAAGCGCAAACCTCTTTTCTTCTTAACCTATCTCAATATCTGGGGATTTACTCATCATTGTAATTGTGGAATTTAATAGAATGTATTTGTAATGAGTCTCTCTGTATTTTGAATGTTGCTGATGTTAGTCTATGTATTGTTGTTCTTTTCAAATGTGGAGCTTTTCTCCCCGGGTATCTGCTGAAAAGGGATATGTATCCAGTCAGACTAACCCGGTAAACAAATGTAAAATAAAATATAAATAAATAATTATGTGCAGATGATTCCACACTTGCTAGGGAGGATGGCCCTGGAAGAAGTTAAGCAAACTGTAAGGACACCATCATTACAATAACAATAACATATGGGGGAAAACGTGGTCCTTTATATGTCCATTAACAATGCATTTAAGTGAAACTTGGATGATATGTCCACCCCAAGCCCATTTGTACTGAACCAGAATGTGTTGTTAACTGTATCAATCTATAACTAGTACCCCCCAAAAAATATTAAACTTAAGTATTGCTTTCAATATTTCACTATACAAGAAATATTAAAAAAATTGACATAGGTAAGCCTACTTGGAAGCTGCTCCTGAGAGATACTCGTCCTCCATGAAACAGCAGCACTAACATCAATCACATGTGGTTTTGCACTTTCCACTGAGCTCTCTGGATTTATGACAGTGGACAGGAACTATTCAGTTTGCATCAGTAGTGGCTTGGTAGCAGCCCCCCTGGCAGCAAGCTGTCCACAGGCCACTGCAGCTGCTCTCCTCTGGGTTGATAAAATCTTGTCAGTGGCCCTGTGATGCATCTAATCATATATCCTGCTGTATTCCCCAACATTATTCATACCATTCATTATCTGGTTCCAAATTTGTATTTTTCCAGATATAGTCCCATGTTCTCTTTCAAGCAGATAAGTCATCGTGTTGCCAAAATGCTTGGAAAATGACATTTTCTGAGTCACTGTAGGGGGGGGGGGTTGGGATTGGGACACATGGGTGCCATAGTCCTAGGTGACATAAAACACAAAAAGAAAAAATATCACATAAATAAAAGTTCTGCTTAGATATAACACACACTATTAGTTTTTTTAATATTACTCACTGTAGAAACAACAACCGTTTTTCAGTTATACAATCAGTTATAGGGGTTACGTGGTTGTAACAAATCACAGTTACACACAAACCAAGGTTTTAGCCAAAACAAGGAGTGACAATAGCAAAGCAAACGTCTTTAAAAACATTCTGGGTGAGCCAATATAGAAATGGAACTTGGCTTGCCCACTCCCAAAACAACAGGGAAATGACATTTTTGTACAGAGTGAAGGAATAAATCACCAGTCAATTGTTTAAGTGCAATCAAACAAATTGTCCCAAAGACGTGAGTACACATTTTCCACAGAGCAGTTATTTCTATGCAATTGCCCGTCAACTCTACCTATGCCCAGCACTCCCCTAGAGGAGTCTATGAGACATTCTAGAAGGCTAACACCCCTGTGTCATTCACAATATAGGACAATTAAATTTCACCAAAATAACAATAGAAGAGTGTAAAGAGAAATAGTTGGAACATTGACACTTGTAATGATAGTTAATAAGGTTGTGCAACTGAGAAAGTAAAATGCCCTGACAAAAATGCATATGCTATCAGTAAACTTTTAAGACGTGTATACAGATAAAAGTAGCATTTCATAACACACACATATATAATATTTTTCCTAGTGACATGAGCAAATTCAGTATATAACTGAAAAATGTAATCATATCTTATCAAAATCAGTAATCTTCTGTTGAAATAAATCCAAAGTAATAGCAATCTTCTTCATTGTTATCCACATAGACAGGTCTCCTCACCTTCAGGTTCCCTAGCTACTTGGTTCCCTTTTTATAGTGTAGACTCAGGCCTGTGAGCACAGTAAAGATGCATATGAGGTGTGAATTCATTAGAATTTCTGAATCCCAAATTCTTGACTCCGTGTAGCAGATGTAAACAAAGTGCAAGCAGTCCTTCAGTGTTTGTTGCTAATGGATTGCAAATGTAAATGATTACTGGTTAGGGAGAAGGAAAACACAACAGCAATTCAGACTCTCTTCTCTTCAGTGGGTGTGTCATTTAGGTTAGACTTACAAAGTGTAGAAGTAATTCTATCAAGGTTTTAAATGTAAGTAAGCAGCACACATTTCACAGTTTCTGTTCAGTAATAACCAACCTCACCTGCATTTGCTGAAAACTCTATATTATTGCCATTTAACTCATTACATCTGAGTGACACCTTCAGGTGCATCTGCAGTTACCTCCTACTGATGCCTCTAGGCATCAAATATTGTTTAGTCATATTTACATCAATAATTCCAAAACCAAGCTATGTACAAGGTTTTAAAATATTTCATCTTAAACCTTACACAATGGCAAACTCAACTGCATTAATATTTGGCCTCTGTCTAGTGCAGGTAAATATATATTAATTCATGTTTTTATGATATTAATTTATATAGCTATAATTTTCACATTTTTCTAAATATCTGAACAATCAAGTAAGACAGATAGAACTACTTAGCCTCATAAGAAAGTTCTTAGCCAGATGAATAAAATGCTGCTGACAGTATGTGTGTAACTTGAGTGGTTGCTGAGATATTGTAAGTTGTTTACAAAATATTACAAATTTAACAGATACTGTGCTTACTGTGACTTATAAAATTCAGTTTAAGACCAGGAAGATAAAGAAAACTACCACTATAAAAATAGTTTGTGCTGAAGAGTTTGTCATTTATACTTCTTTCATAACCCCTGTGGTTCCAGAGATATGAACCTTTGTTTGAAATGTGAGGACATAATTTGATTCTGCGAAAAGACTTGGGCTCTGCCTATTGGAAGTTACAATGCAAACTTCCTGAGCTCCATTGGAGTGAATGAGTTAATATTCTCATACATTTTAAGGACAATAATACAGAATGCTGTACAGACTACATGTCTATGATTACTGCTTATATAAAAGAAGAATGAACACCATACAATGATAAAGAAAGAGCTGCATTTCTGCAAACAATTGTCAAAATGGCTGTGTGATCATTCATTGCACTAGATTTGAAATTAACACATGGGCACAGACAACTCAGAAGTGTACAACTGGCATAAGTCTTGTTAATACTGTGGATGATTTTAGATGTGCTTGTATGTGCAATGATTTTCATTTCTGCCGCAAAGCTGTTTCTGTGGCAAAAAGGGATAAGACATCCTTACTGTGTTTTGTAGGTTCTTTGGTGAGAGAGAGTTTTTTATAGATAAAACAAGTTAAGCTTTGCTTCTCACATGTACACTTCAATTACTGTTGCACAAACCTGGACTAATGGCCCACACATGAAGCAGACAGATCACCTGCAGACAGGATGCAGACATTTCTCGATTTCAGAAAGGATACATTGTTGCATTTTGTTTTTGCTTTCCATTGTGCAAACCATGCAGGGGGACTATACCAGCTCCCAGTACAAGTCTGAGGTATGGAATAGTCTGGCCAAAGCTGTCTCTAGTGTGACTGTCATTCCACACACTGGAGTACAGTGTAGGCATCACTTTAATGACCTGAAAATGCACAAGATAGATACACTCAACCAGTGGCTGGGTGAGTTTGGGACTGCTGACATCCCACAGTTGTATAAGTATATTGATAAAGAGACTCTATAGGAGATAGAAAGCTGCATTCAGGCAAGGCTGGTATGCATAATGCTCTTCTCTTGTTCTCTTCTCTTTATTCTACAGCCAATGCAGAGATTATGGTGAATAGAGAGGCCCATTCTGAGCATCTAGAAAGACTGAGGGAAGCAAGGGATATGTATGCAGCACAACAGAACTATTATTTTAGCTACATTATTTATTGTTTTACAGCTGCAGCAAAATAAGCATGCTTATCCTAACTGTAAAAGCAAGCATCCATTTTCAGTCTGTAGCGCAAGCCAAATGTAGGAATCAAGTGTAATACTGCAGTCAGACATTGTGAATTCAGACACCACAGGTAACATATATTTAGTAAAATCATTTAAAAATATTACATAATTTAATTTCAAAGTAAGTGGCATAAATGCCCAGATAACTTAATCTGTATAACTGGACCAAGCATGTGTGCAATATATTTACATTTTAAGGATTACTTTCAGCAGTCCTTATTTATAGTTTGTAGTTATTAAGAAGTATACTTAAATGTAAAATCTGAGATAAAATACTGTATTATTGTGATAATGCTTTGCGTGTCACATATGATGGTAGTAATTTTATCTCTTTTTTTCTCACCCCATCCCTTAGCTCCCTTTTCTTTTTAATGTCTCATCAAAACATTTCCAGATGATTAATCTCTTAAAAATCACAAAATGCTCTACAGCACAGGGAAGTAGGCCAACCCCCATGGCTCAGCCTACCTCTGCCCCACAATCTCTTACTGACTCTCAGCACATCTGGGACCCAACTTGGCAGTACTTTCTGTGTTGCCCCTGCACTACCAGGGCCCTCCACATCAGATAGCTGTCTGCCAGCAGCTGGTATTGTGGTACCCCCCAGGAGTTCTGGTGGATGTAGGGATTTTATCAGCCACCAGGAGATGCCAGGGTTAGTGCGTAGGGTCATGCACAGCACCACTAGTGCACACTTACTCTGGATGGAGAGGCTGCTGTTAGTCATGGTCCATAGGAGAAGATGTCAAGCACTGCAACAACCAGAGGAATAACGGGACACTGATGACAGTCATGCTGCTGAGGATTATTTATGTATTTTAGTATGATGACCAGGGAAGTCCACTGGACTGATAAGAGCCCATTTTCAGTGGAGGCCTGCGGAGAAAATCTCCAAGATAAAAAATTGGTACAATATTTATGTTACAATAAAACATACTGCATATAAAACATCAAGTCATTGAACATAGTAACTTAGGTATACATTGAGAATTGGATAAAATTAAGAATACAAGTACTTGTAATTGTATTAAATCATAGGTAGTGTGTCTTGTTAGACAATGAGTATTGGAATATAAGCATACAAGTGTTGTATACTGTAGTACATCAGAGGTGGGGGGCTGGATTCACATAGAGGGTAAGGGATAAGATTCTCAATGTCCCCATGTTTGATGGGCATGAGTATCTGTTGTCCCCACCCTATTCCCAGTCATGGTGTCCCCCAACCTATCATGTCCCTCACTGTCCCTGTGTCTTGTCTTGTTTGTCCTGTTTGTTTGCATCTGCTTCCTTGCCTGCCCTACTTACCTGACCCAGAAATATCTACGTCCTTACCTAACATTCCTCTCTTACTGGCGTAAAAAAAAATGGCACCTGTCCCACAAAAATATCATTCCCATGCATAAATAAAAACGTAAAAATAGAGCAAAGCAATGAAGGGGTGACCAATCTAGCTACAATGTTCCGTTTCAAAAGTAGTCAACTTAAAATCAAAATAATCCAACATAGACCAAAGGTAAAAGGCAAGGATTTATTGCAATATAAGTTGGTTAGCGCTTTCGCTGATTAGCTTCTTCAGACCTCAGTACAAACAACCTCTCACTCTACATTGCTTAAAAAGGTAAAAAGGCGCCAAATTAACAGGCGTATGAATCCATATTAAAGCACATAATCAAAACAAACAAAATAGATGTCAAATAAAACAGATATCATAGTGATATGTATAAACCTGGGTATCTGATGAAGATAGGTAAAAATACAAGTATATATAATAAATTAAAAATATATTAAAAATATGTGTGTATACATGAATGTGTTATGATGTTGGTATATGGGAGAACATATAAATATTGTATACTCAAATACAGGATCTACCACATACTAGTCATCCAATCATGTGCAATAACTCATTTGTGATATCTCAGTCTTCTAAGTTTTAACAATGGACGTAGTGGGACCTTTCCATTAAGTCCTGGTGACACATCAGCTCTGAACTTAATAATCCAGTGTGTTTCTCTAGCCTCAGTATAATTCTCTATATCCCCCCTTCTGTGTGTTCTAAAAATATGTTCGAGTATCCTGAATTTAAAGGAATGTGAATCATGTTCATGAACGTGTTTGGCCAGTGCGTTGTGTAAATGGGACTTCCTGATGTTATATACGTGCTCACGGATCCTGTCCCTCAAACAACGATTCGTTTTTCCTATATATAGGATTCACATTCCTTTAAATTCAGGATACTCGAACAGATTTTTAGAACACACAGAAGGGGGGATGTAGAGAATTATACTGAGGCTAGAGAAACACACTGGATAATTAAGTTCAGAGCTGATGTGTCACCAGGACTTAATGGAAAGGTCCCACTACGTCCATTGTTAAAACTTAGGAGACTGAGATATCACAAATGAGTTATTGTACATGATTGGATGACTAGTATGTGGTAGATCCTGTATTTGAATATACAATATTTATATGTTCTCCCATATACCAACATCTTAATACATTCATGTATACATACATATTTTTAATTTATTATATATACTTGTATTTTTACTTGTCTTCATCAGACACCCAGGTTTACACATATCACTATGATATCTGTTTTATTTGACATATATTACGTTTGTTTTGATCATGTGTTTTAATATGGATTCATACGCCTGTTAATTTGGCGCCTTTTTACCTTTTTAAGCAATGTAGAGTGAGAGGTTGTTTGTACTGAGGTCTGAAGAAGCTAATCAGCGAAAGCGCTAACCAACTTATATTGCAATAAATCCTTGCCTTTTACCTTTGGTCTATGTTGGATTATTTTGATTTTAAGTTGACTACTTTTGAAACGGAACATTGTAGCTAGATTGGTCACCCCTTCATTGCTTTGCTCTATTTTTACGTTTTTATTTTTGGTTTACAGTTGCTGCATTTAATAGAGCATTCACTCCATACGGATTTGTTTTTTATTGACATTCCCATGCATAGCTTTCCACTTCACAGATGTGTCTTCTTGACACACTTGATTTGGTACAATTGGCTATATAATATGATTGCATTATTGTCACCCCTCTTTGTTGAGGTGACAGTCCAAATTCAGCTAATATTCCATACATATTTTCATGTTACACTGTTGAAGTAGTAGATAGCTATGGTTCTTTCCTGCCTATCTCCTGCACATTCCTATATTGTTTTTACTTTGTTCTCCCCCCTGCTTGCCCCCCATTTCATCAGTTGCCTTAATCTGGTCAAAAAATAGAATCGCACACAACATGCATAACTAAACAAAAAAAAGACAATGGAGCCCTTTACTTTTTGGCCTCTGTGTTTGTGCAGGGTTTGGCATCATGAAACAATGCCAAGCAATGGTGAAAGGCTATTCAGTGGTGTGGTTACCACTGGGCAATGCCACTTAAACACACTGCACTGAGGTAACACACAGTGAATGTAGTATACAGAATTATTTCATTGCATTATCAATGCATATTTAAAAGTATTAGATACCCCTGGATTCAAACTCTATATCATCTGGGCTCCAAAGGAAATTTGTCAATGAATTTATGCTTGATGCCACAGAGTCAGCAAAGCAGCAGGTGTGTTTCTTACACTCAGTACTCAGAACTTTCATAATTTGAGCAATGTGCTCATGTTTGTTCACCTCTTCCTATGCGCAAACAGGAAAAGCAGTAGAAATGTATATCTTGCATGAGCAAACACTTTGGCATCAATTGCTCAAACCAACTGCTCTGTGCTATGCTCAGGAAAATACACAATAACATGTATTACTTGTGTTTACTGTCCATTTAGTCTTCATCCCATGAAAATAAATGTAAAAAAACAAAGAAAGGGAAGTCACTTTTTAAGGAAAAAACACATATTTACACTGCAGCACTCTGTTACCTCCACCCATGCACATCAAACATGGTCTCTCAGTGCTTGTTCACAAATATATCAACTACAATATAGAAATAAATAACAAATGCATTTTATATCCCATGCACATGTTTATACTGACAATACACATTCAGATTTTTTAATACTTGTAGTAATATGGACAGCTGTTTGCATATAATTTGCAAAGCTGTATTTTCAAAGTATACCTGCACATTGGAAACACAACAGCAAATGCTACACTTTGCACCCTTATAAATTTGGTAACACGCAGATCTTTAATATCTTGACAGTTGTACATGCCTACACATCCATTTCATTCAAGTCTCCTGACATCTTCTTCCAAACATCCAGTGCTGTTGTCATCCACTATAAATTGTCCTGCAGCATTGCAAAAGTCAGACTTGGGCTGTGGTGCTTGTATTAAGTACTAAGTTCTGTAGTCTGTGTACTTAGGTAGGTAGGGATTCTAATCTTAGTGCAGTCAACTTGTTTGCATGTTTCTTTCTAATCAGAAGAGCATAACTGTATATCCTTCAGTCATCAGTATAATCCCCTAGAGTACTGATATTTTGAAAGTTGTACATGCCTACACATCCATTTACTGCAGGTCTTGCAACATGAACATAATATCCTATGACTATATGAATGTTTGAACTGTTAATGTTGCTGTTATTGACATGTGCTATATTTGCTACAAAAGAGTCTTACAATCTGTGATGTGAACTAATGTATTTATGGCCATTAATGCCATTGCAGTACATGCTCCTTCTGTAACAGCTGTAGTAATATGCCTTCTGAGAACTGTTTACATGGAATGATGCACTTGTTATGTATATTGGTGGTGTATTAGGACATGTGTTTTTGTAGTGGAACAGATCAAACTTCTACATAGTTCATATTCCACCATCACAGTGACACGAGTATGGCTTAGAGTACATGATCACATAAGTCTTGTCTCATACACATGGTTATTATGCTGTGATATACACAACCAATGTATCATATATTTTAATACAATTGCAACCTTGTGAAATTTATTGTATGTGCAGTTGTGTTGCTGCACCCCAGGATAATTGAGGTGGTCAGCAACACCATTGTATGATTATTAGCATTTGTTCAGGAAAAGTTCTGCATGAGCCACAAACAACTGCTCTCTAATTTGCCTGGTATGGCTTCAGGCCACTCAAACACAGCTCGGCCATGAAACACATATAGGCATATGCTGTGCAAGTGATGTAAGTATGTGACATTGGTACAGTTGTATGTCCGTGTGCATAGCAACAGTGTGTGGAATGTAATGAATCACCAAGGCTGTCTGGAGGTCTTGCTACAAATCATTTATTCTAATACATATGAAATGTTAAGTGGAATATACAATTAAGCACTGATCTGTGTGTTGATGTCAGCAGACAAACCCACCCAGAGGACATAGACAATCTGCTAGCTGAGTATACATGCAAGCATTACTCAGTTATTATTCTAAGCATGGTAGTACATCTGTGTATTCTCTATGGCTAATAACATAGAAGAAGTAGGCCCTGACAATACAGTTTGCCTATAGCATGACTTAAAGTCTGCCCTAGCAGATACAGTTGGAGGCATACATCAACACAGCCTTGAGATAGTCTTTGTTACCATAGAAGGGTATACAGCAATATGCATCCTTCATACTTGGGGGGGGGGGTGCATCACCTGATGCTTGGAGTTATACATCCATCCTGAATCTCCTTATCTGTGAGGTAGGCCAAGCAGTCATCATGAACTTTCTCTAAAAGGACACAGGTAATATCCTGACTGTTTACTAAACTGACATTTAAATTGTTCAGGCTACATCATGTTTGTTACATCTGTTGACTGTCTTTAGGAGGATTACAAAGGGCATGCATGATGATAACACTATCATCTGTGTAACTTGACCTGTCCAAGGCATTTGACACAAATCAACAGTCAGGTATTACAGAGCAATTGTCACAAGTAGCTAATCAGCAGGTGTGTAGACAACTAGAACACATATGTGGCAGAGATATATGTTGTGGCTTGTGACATCATCTCTATCTATAGTCCAGTGACCAGATCCATACATCAGGGCTCTGTGGTAGGCCTTTTCCAGTCCATTATTTTAGTGTCAGACATGAAAGCTGACTTACACATCCTTTTTCCAACTAGCTTTGCGGCAAACTGCAAATTGTGGACAATCATTGAATAAAGGTGTGGTATTGGTATAATCCATACAGTATCAACGCACACAAATAATTAATGCCACAGTCATGGAAATTCATGGGAGGATTAGTTCCATTATGAATGCAAATACACAAGATAACTATAATACGGACAACATACTCCTATGTGTAGACCAAGTGGTATGCACACCTGCCAACTAGTCATGACTGATCATTATTTCTAATACAGGTGTAACAGTGTCCCGACACCTCTGGCAAAAGTTACATTTTGAGGGAGGTGAGCTTGATTCCCCTTAGAGATTGCTGACAATTCATAATAGTTGTACAAGTGTGTTCCTGCAGAACCATCTATGATCACTCACACCCACATATGTTATGAGGAAGACATGGGATTACTGGTGGTATTATTCTGATAGTGTCCTTGATTGCGCATGCTTCTGTCTACTGTTGTCCATGGGCCTGTTAGTATGTGCCCCACTTGGTTGATACCTATGCTGACAATGCATTCATATTCAGGCAACTCATTATAAACAGCTTCATATTATCCACATAATCCCTATTGTATATGCCATCCCTGATATATGTCCTGTTCATTGTTCATGTCAGGATGCTTATATCACAAAGTATCCACTCCACTGATATGTCACTGTGTGTGACGGTCATATAATATACAATAACTGTGCAGTTCACACTATATCATATAAATATCTGATTACCGTTCGTATGACAACTGTCTTCTCTGGCATGCCCTCATCTGCTGTACATTATCATGTTTCACCTGTCCTCTTCCCCTGTCTTCATTCCTACAATTCATCTGTGTGCCCCTTTTCAATATAAACACTTCCCCTAAAAATGTATTTATATTCCAGTATATGTATCCTTACCGATCATTTACACAACTTTTATTCAGTATATCTGACACAGGTTTCCATACTACTCTGCACTATATACACTTTCATGTCATGTGGGGTTAAATTTTGTGCATAATGTTTATAGTATTTATGTTTGTTTATCACCTTTATTCTTGCTTTTCTACTAGTATTTCAAATTGTTTATTCATTTATTTTTATTTGCATATAAATTTGTCTGTATGTTTAAAATTTTTATAATGACTAACTTTTTGACAAGTGCCATGGGATGGTTTACATCAATGTGAGCTTCTTCCAAGTTGGCAGATGGGACCTTGGTTTAACATCTCATCAGAAGGAGGGCACAATCAGGAGTCAATCACAACTTAATGTTGCACTATTATGGTAAAAAGAATCCAATTACCGGGTCTATATCATGAAATCAAAAGACGTAAATGTCGAATACGTAATGGTCGACACCTACTTGTCAAAATACCTAAATGTCGAACAATGTAAACATCGACAATAGAAATGTTGAATGATTTTGTTTGGCCCAGCAAACAACACCCACTGTGATAACGCCAAGAACGTAATATAAAACACACCCCACTACACTGCAACACGTCACTCAACTTACACTTCCAATAACACTTACAGCTAGACTTAAATATGCAATATATCTCCTAGTGCACGTAAACTGAAATAAAGATTATATCCCCTACTAACAAAACCATACCTGAAGTAAACAAGGATATGAGATGGTTACACGAAAACTCCAAACTACACATACGGTGCATACCATCTACAGTCCATAGTATGTCACGTTATACCTTTAACAACATAGCAACAGCTCTTAGGAACTGGGCAGTAGTATACTCATGCCTATTACAAAGGACAGATTTCAAACGTCCCTCACGTTCCATAGTCTTCCTTTTTTTGGGTGACATGGCACATGCAGACAGAAGCTGTAAACGTATCTCGTCCACTCTATTCTGCTCTCATACTAAAACAGAGAGCACACAGGGTATATCAAAGATTCACCTGCCAAGTAGACAATGTATTCTGCGGTGCCAACCCTCCACATGATTTTGTGTATGTGGCAGTCCATGATCATTTAGACTAGACACATTCCAGAATGCAATCAGATACATTGGAGGGAATCTACTAACAACTACTGAATGAGTAATCTGCTTATGTACGCGGCCCAACACAAAAACATCGGAAAAGTAATTTAACAGCTCTTTACCCTCCACAGTAAAGGTTTTACATAACTCTTTAAATACTGCTACAACCTCATCCTCTGGTAGGAAACTCAAAGCGATCAGTTCTTTCACAGCCCTTTGGAATTCAACGGATGTACCATACAATGCCGATAGTAGTAGCTGTTGCACTTTACGCCATACACACTGTGAAAAGTGAAACAGACAACCTTTATTAATAACTTCACTGAAGTTAGCTGCAATACTTTTTATTGCAGCTAACTCGAAATCGCACAACAGGAACCTCACTTTTAGTGTTAGGTTCAACCGTGTGCATAATGTAAGCAAGCATTCCCACATAAAATTGTACGCTTTAAAGGATTTCTTTGTCATTAGTGCATATAATAAAGGTACACATTTTATGTTATTATTATGATCTATGATGGCATGTATACTATATAACTGCCTACAGAACTTCCCCTTAGTCAAAAACACACCATCCATGAACCACATTTTACTGTCACATAGATCCGCTAAGTTTTCCTGAGTGGTGAATACCAATACATGCAAATTATAATGTACATCCACCTTACGTTCCTGAATAAAGCTAGATTCCTTTAGCTTAAATTCATCTAATGAAATGGAAGATAGACAAGTAGTAGGCTTTGCATTCATTAAAATACCTTTACATCTTACTCTAGTCACACGTTGTAACAGGGACCTACGCGTAGGTAATGTGACAACACTCTCCAAGGAAGTACTAGCCAACACATCATCAACTAACAGGGCAGGAGTTGCTCTACAATCTCTGGACTTGTGCTTCAGCTTCACACAGGCAATGTACTTATCTATCTCTGTTGCATCTGGATAATGCTGATGTACCGTAGACTTCACTAAGATGTCCTGCAACTCCTTCCATTCTGTTACAGCCCTACCCTTACACTTATGGCTTTGCTTTAAACGACATCACCAGTACCTTTTATATTTCACAACCTTTTCTAAGACGTACAGATATCCTTCAATCACAAACATACCCCTTCCCTTTTGTGAATCCACACACTCGTACACATTCCCTATCACACCGGGTTCTGTTTTGTTAGTGTTAGCCATAGCTGCTACCAGTATAATGGGTATGCACGCCAAACTAGTCTACATACTGATATTTATACAGTCCCTTATATTTTAATACTTTACACCATGATATTTCCATGTTATCAAAGATATCTTCATTATTCTACATTATATCTTTCTATAATGTAATTCAAACATAATATCCACATATAATAATTTACATATACTGAGTAACTTGTGAGTGACGTTTCACGTCGTGTACGTGAAATGGCCAAGTAAAACATTTCGGTATTTTGTTTTACAATATTTACTGCTTTCGACATTTAGGTATTTCGACAAGTAGGTGTCGACCTTTACGTATTCGACATTTACGTCTTTTGATTTCCTGGTATAGACCCCAATTACCTGGGGTGGCAGTAGAACTCAAAGCCTTCTTATCCTAATGCATCAAAGATGCAGATGCTACGAAGTGGGTTATGTCATTTTTTTAACAAGATATCATACAATTCACATTAGAGCACATTTGTTTTTTGCTGTCATTTTAGCTGTCATTTTTCATGCATCATTTTTTATGATTACATTCACTGCATTATCCATGCATATGTGACACCCCTGACACCATCACATAATGTTTTTCTCTTGTACTCCTTGTGATATGGATACAATCTATTATTTCCTGTACAGCATCTAAGTTGCCATTCTGCTGGATACCTCTATACTTTCACATAGCCTTAACAGTTTTATTTTCGGTACATAACTCTTGTTTTTCTTGATACCATTATTTTTATATTTTGCACTTGATAGCAGCACAGGTATTTAATTATATATTTTCACTTCTTCTTATGCCTGTGGATTTTGAACATGCTGACTGAGTAATCATATGTTTCTGTAACGTCTCAGATTTTTCCAGACAATGTGTGTTACACAGCTGTACTGCTTCTACCCTGCATAACTGACATCTTGTTTAAAACAATAACGTGTGAATATGACCTGTTAGATACTGATACACTCCACATATATAAGTTTCAACTTGTAGATATCTCCAAATGCAGTTTGGATTTAAAGTTTTTCTGTTTTATTCCCTGCATCTCCATTTATAAATGTAATCATTCTTTAATGTTCCCCTGCAGTCATTTATAATATTCATGATGGTATTCTCACTGTCAGAATTTTCCATTGGCTGTTTATTATCATATACTAAGCCTGAATGGTTGATTAAACTGATTTTCCAGAATTCATGAAAAAAATCATATCATAACTATTAAAAACATATATAAGCTCATCGCTTTAAAAACATAAGTCTCCGTATGGACAACTAACTATAACCAGTTATAATGGAATCTTTATTTCCTTATGAATCTTCTTACGAAATGCTACAGTAATCTACATTCCTTTCTCACCCGATAAATTCTGTCTTCACTTCCGTCTGCCTCTACACCTTTCTGTTTTAGTACCACCTCACTTATAATGCAGTTTATCAACCAAAAGAACTAAAATATATGTAAAAAGCTGGTGTCAACATATTTTATGTAAATCAAGTCAGTGTGTTCTTGCGACATCATTTGTTCATAGGATCCACCTCCTGATGGATTACATAATTGTTTATTGTCTCCTAACAGAATATCCACAGAATTTTTTTGACTTCTGTAAACTGTTGGATGTCTTTCTTACTGTGTGAATTGGATATGTGTATTTTGTATGTGCTTTTTACAAGTATTTTTGCATTTTAAGTTATCATTGCTTACTTTATGTCTTAACTTCTGGGCTGAAACAGGTCCTTCAGGATTAGTATTTCATCCTGGTCACCACATCTAAATAAAATAAATCAAGATTGTGAGGCACTACAGTGTCCTATGCAAAAGTGCAGGACACATGCTAATATGGCAATATCCTGCAGTTAATTACAACTCTTTTACATTAATGATGTGTGTATATATATATATATATATATATATATATATATATATATATATATATATATATATATATATATATATCTATATATATCTAACAACTAAAATTAACCGCACTCAAAAAATTCAACGAAGAGAAGAAATTTTAACTAAGAACTGAACTTTGTGACAATAAAAGCATTCAAAAAAATAGTAAATCACACCAACAACTCTTGCAGAACTTTAGCGCTTTCGTCTTATTTATTATCAAGACTTCTTCAGAAAGACATGTTTCATAAGTATGAGCAACCATTTTCACTTCCTTTATATACATTAGTTCTAGCAGGCCATTTAAATTAACAACAGTTCCTTTCCAATAGTAAAGTGTGAACAAGCAGGGTGCTGTGTGCATTTTCATTAACATTACAATCGCAGTTACATAAGGTAAATTAGTCAGACAGTAATAGCCTTGTGGTGCCGTGTGCATACTAAAAGGGATTGTGTGCAAAAAAGGGATTGTGTGCAAAAAAGGGGATTGTGTGCAAAAAGGGAGTGTGTGCAAAAAAAAAAAAAAAATGTTGGTGGGAACCGGGAAGGATGAGTCATGCTGTGATGATTCTAATATAAACACATTACTTATGAGTCTTTGCCTCCAAAGGTAAGTAAAGAAGGGAACGGAGGAAGATGGAGGAGTCAGGTAGAGAGTCCTACTATGCTTTGGTATCGGTGTGTGTGTAGAGTAATGTGTGGGTATGCCACCTGATGGGGGAGTGGGAGGAATACGGTGTGGACTTGAGGGGGGGCTGGTAGTGAGCCGCCCATGACAAGGAGCATATGAATGACAGAGTGTCCCAGAAGACTGTCAGTGCGGATGGTACCAGCTGTGGGCTGGTTTGGATGGTATCACCCCTTGAATGGCTGTGTGAAATAGTGAGACCGGGGGGCATAGTTGGTGGGGTCAGTGGGGGCTAGCCTGGTGATTGGGAGCATGTGTGTAGGGGGTATGGGGGAGTCAAAAGTCAGAGAGAGAGAGAGAGGAAACACATTATATTCACTTGCACAGTTGTAAATCCATAAACACATTAAATCTACTTGCACAATTCTTCAAACCCTCTTGCACAGTTCTTCAAACCCTATCACATTTCAATCTCTATACCATTTAAGTGCACATTTAATGTTCAGTGTCTCGTTGAGACCTGGATAGACATCAGCTCTCAGTTCTATCTGCCATTTTAATTCCCGGACTTGCAGGAATGTGTCCATGTCCCCTACAAATTCTGTTATTTTTTTCCAGCACTGTGAATTTGAATCCTGTGAAGTCTGGGCATATAGCACTGTGTTTAGCCAAGGCATTCAAACTGTCCTGTTTGTGTATTGCTGCAGTGTGTTCTTTAATACGGCTACTCAGCTTCCTGTTCGTTTTGCCGATATAGAAATTCCCACAGTGTTCACAGAAAGCACAGTAGACTAAATTTTTTGTGTTGCAGTCATAGTGGTCATGTAGACTGACAGTTCTGTTGCAGTGCGGGAAGGTGATGTTGTTTTTTCATTTGTGTACACAGGCAACACACTTGCCGCAGTCAGACATTCCAGGTTCTGTCGATACTTTGCTCTGTGGGGATGGGCTTTTATTCCTCTCGAACGCACCACCAAAAGAAGAGGTTTGTTTGAAACAGAAGTTTGGGGATGTCCCAAGTAACTTTGTCAGACCTTTTTCTCCTCCCAAGATGTCCCAATTGTTGGTGAGGACCCCTCTGATTCCAAACATATCAGTGGAAATTGGAAGGGGGAAACTTGACACCCAGTCCTTTTTGTTCGGTCCGTTCTGTGCCCTTGCTGTGAATCCCTTTTCCAGGATTGGTGGGTACCTGGAGTGTCTGTGCTGTATGATCTCTTGGAACAGGTTGTCCACTGTCCATTTAACATCAGTTCATCATTCCAACTTGGGCAGCAGAACTGTTAACTTACTTAATCAAGCGAGTTAGACTCCTAACATAACCAAATTAACTGTGTCAAAAAGCTAAGCCATTGACCAAATATATGATTTTACAGACATTATTAGATGAGAGAGGCAGAGCAGTCTTTTTTTAGATAGTTTGCAGGCTGGTAATTACAACTATAAAACATGTTTTTGAAAATGTATTAAGGCAGAGTACTGGCACCCTATAACTATAATTTTGAATTTTATTGAGTTGAGCCCTTTATTAGGGATATAGATGGTAATGCAATGAGGTATGTCTTCAAGACAGTTACAGCATGAAATATTTTATCGGAACAAGTACTACTTTAATATAGCTTAATGTACTGTGGTAAAAGTTGGCATATGATGGTGACCAAGGATTCTGTCCACTAAGTTTACTATGATGGCATTCAGTACTGAGACTTTTAGATTTACTGCATGCCGGCATTCAAAGGGATGTCTGTTTCTGTGATATAGTACACAGGATTAAATAATATATACTATGCCCTATTGTGCTGTAAATCTTCACAGTTGCTGTATTGCTCTCCTGAAACTTAAGTACAACACTTCACAACAGGGGAGAGATAGTTAATAAGTTAAGTGAGAGCAACATACCTTGTTAATTATCTATTTGA
>NC_056734.1:47762644-47830144 GCF_019279795.1 Protopterus annectens
ATTCAAGTTTGTCAACTCCCAGACTTTTTTAACATATAATTTTTATAATTTGAGTCCAAAACTGCAGCAGCCCTGACCATCTTGTTTAAAATACTGCACACTGAGATCCTTCTCTCATCTCCTCTATTTTAGAGATCTAGAATATCCAAGGATATCCAAATAATTCTGTAATAATAGCTCAGTGTGCATCTACGCTACTATCTACATCTTTGAATTTGTTAAAACATTAACCCTTTTATGTCTTTTCTGAGCACCTTGCACGGGCTGCTCTTATGTCTTTCTCTCCTCTTTCAATAAAACTGGTTATCTTGTAGTGGCAATACACTATTTTAACCTGTATTTTGTAAAGGAGTATCTTTGGCTATTTTTAAATCATTTTAAAGGCGGAAGTGATCTCTAATGCAGACATCTGTGAGATAATTCACAGCTTCTGTCTTCTTGATGCTGAACACACCTGCACTGATTGCCTCCTGCTGGTGTTGGACCTATTGTCCATTTCACTCCTTTACCACTCCCATATCCTATATGGGAACTTTTCTCCACTCACAATTCCACCTACTTCCCACTCCCCTCTTAATGGCATACTCATAACTGCAGAAATACACACATAAGCCTTTCCACAGTCAAAGTAATGCACACATGACTTCTAAACTATCAGTCTATAATTAATTTACCACACAATTCCCACTTTACATTTCAATAACAAACTTGTGTCCCTAAAACACTATTACATAAAATCTCTTACCAACTTTCAATGATTTTTGTCTGTAAGTAGATGTGTACTGCTTTGCTGCATAATGTAAACTGATTTAGGCCTACATATTTATGTCCTCCCTATAAGGTATATTTCATTATGTGGAGCTACCATAGCCTTGTTATTACAAGTTGTCAATGAGTGTGTAGGTTAATAGCTCATATATACTTGTTCATATAAACATTAACTGACTAAACATAGTACCACAACCACCTTTTCAGTTTCTGAAACTCCACAAACTGCATGATAAATTCTAGCCACTGAGTACCATCTATTTTCCTTGACCTATTAAAAGCACTGAATATAATCTCAACCAAATTCTACTCACAGAATTTTCATACCACAGCCTCTCCCACTTCACCCTGTCATGATCCCATAGATAATTAACAAACAGACAGCAGGCATAAAATGCCTTCACAGCTTTGTACCCATCCAGCTGGGTTCAGTAGTGGCCCCTTTTTATTCACTAGATTTATAAATAAACTTATCATAGCCTTCAGGCATGCAACCACAGTACAGCATGCAGATGATGCCATTCTCATCTGATTAGCCCCAAACCTATCACAACATAATGATATCAAATGACCCTCCGTCTCATCCACTGAAATATGGCTTTGAAAATCTCACCTTCTTCTAAATCCTAGCAAAACAAACCTAATGCTTTTTACCCCAAAATATTTCTCAAAAACAATCCTAATCTTTCAAAATACCCTCCAAAAGTAACACCAAAAAAAGAAGTAGAACAACAAAGCTGCTGGGAGTCACATTAGATGAGCACCTAAATGTTGAGCTACTCATTCTCCAACTTTTAAAACAGCAAATACTTGCTTTATTATACAGAAGTAAACATTATCTCACTGATAGCACTTCTCTTTTTTATGTCTCCACCATCTTAACTAACCTTCATAGCACACAAAAATGAAACTAGACAGCTGTTTCAGCAAAACTGCTACCTCTACCTACAAAACAGTCACCGCTGCATAGCTTTAAAGCAACTATATTGGCTAGAACTATCACAGTATTTTATCTACGCATGGCTATGTGTTACCCATAACCTAATATATAAACTGGAAAACTGGCCAGCACTACAAAACTCCATAAAATATTATTCTCCAGCCGGAGAACTTCTCTCTCAAAATAAATCACTTTTGCTCACCACCAAATGTAATAATATTGTTGGTGAGTCTCTCTATTGCTGCTATGTCTCTAAAGTTTGGAATTCTCTACTACTAAACTTAAAGCAAGTTGAAAATATTTTTTTTTTTCAAAAATTACATTAAACAATACCTACACAACTCCTGGCTGTACTGCTCAACACAAAGCTAGTACTGTTTAATTTCTTACTATTTCATGCATCCTAATGCTACTTTGTGCAATTTCTGCATCCAAACCTTCACTCTGTTTCAAACTACAAGTCTCTAGTTTCTGTCATATCATTTTTCACTCTTAAAAGTTAACTAAGTACTAATCGACTGCTATACATCTCTGTCATTCAACCATAAATATCTACAGTACTTTGTTCTTTCCATTGCAACTTAATATTTGGCATCAAATCAAAGTACCCAGTTGTATTACTCACAGATCTCTATTACTGTATTGGTAATGTGACTTGTATTTTTCCAATGTCTGCCAGTGTGCATTCATCACAATATTATAGGATTTTAATTATGTCCGTGCACCCTATTGAAAGTTTTTGTTTAATCATATGCCTTTGTCCTGCAGTTGTTATACTCTGTGGCTTTTATTCTTTGTATTAATGTATGACGTATAATTTTTATGTGGATCTTTTCTCCTTGAGCCCGTGCTGAAAATTTTTTTTTACCAAGTCAGACTTTCCAGGCTAACAGATGTAACTAACTAACTAACTAACTAACTAACTAACTAACTAACTAACTAACTAACTAACTAAACTAACTAACTAAATACTGTAAGCTTTTGTTTCTGCTCTCTGATAGCAATCTCATCCATCTTATGCTGTGCTTCTCTGCCATCTAGGCCTCACTCCAGGATCTGATCACAAACTTGAGTTACAGGGCAGCATCAGCAGCTGTAAATGCAGGAGGGCAAATGTATATATTTTTTATTACAACTACAGAATACTTTCTCACATTGTTTCACCCTATAAAATGCCAACTTTCACCATCAAAGCAAAACAAGGAAAACTGGCACTTTAAATACCATTGTTGCTTTAAGTACATGTACTTGAAAACCTCTGCATTCATGTAACTGCAGTAGGGTTCACACTTTCAGTGAGCATGCTTGCTATGATTTCATACAGTTAATCAGTATATACAAATGACAAACAGGTTTAGATGAGTGTACCATAACTAAGACACCCTGCCTTTATTTAAAAAATACCCCATTGCTGAGGAAGACAGTGAGAATATGCAGACTAATCTGCATGCGATGAATGGTGAGTGAGGCAACTTTACTTGCAACTGGGGTAAAACTGTCAATTGTCTATAACCTGAGATTTACTGAGTCTAAATTTGGAGTGGTCAGCCTTGACTAACCTGATTCACCCCTTGGAATCATTTCTACTTCTGTTATTTTTTTCACTTTTGTGTGACTTGTTGGTTGCCCAGCTAACACACTAGTGGTCACATACAGTTTTGTGCCACTGTAATTATGAAATATATCTGGAATTAAGAAATATAGATTTATTAATGTAATGTCATTACAGGCACAACTGAATATTAAAGTCAATTAATTTCTGAGTCACTTATAGAACAAGAGACAATGTCAGGTACCTAAGCTAGTGCTTTCGTTTCAAAGGACAGAGTCTTCAGTACTAGCCCTGATCTAGTTCTTCACAGTCTGCATTCTGACACAGTATCTGGGGGTATTAAGTAATAATAGGGGCACTGATGCATTTATTGGAATGCATGTATTCCTGATCAACAATAACCTATCATTCTACCCAGGTATTAGCTTTTTAAGCATTGCTCATTAGATGAATACAATTTAGTAAGGCATCTGGCAAGCAGCTTTATGCTGTTATTACAGCTTCATGAAGGCTACTAATTATTGCCATCTCTGGTTACCTAAGACCTTCATACACCAAATAGATAAAGGATACAGTAGTATCACCTATAGGCCTGAGGAAACTTGTCTGATAAAATACTTAAAGGCTTTAATTTTGGCACTTAACTAATTAGGGTTGTGAAAACTTCTGTTTGTTCAAAACTTATCTTTATCCAGTGGTATATAAATAATGCTTTCCCTCCTGGAGAGTGAGTATAAAGTGGATGAAGTTGCAACACCCCAGAGAAATTATTATTGTTAGAAAATGGGCTATATGGGAAGTTATTAGTATGGGAATATGAAATCTGAAATTTATTTTTTTTTATGTAATGTATTTTCTCGACCCCATAGTAGTGAAGGGGTTGCTTGATCGACACTATTATAAATGCATACTGCAATCCTTTGCAATATCAGTGACCTTGTAAAGCACTAAGTTTAACCAAAATTTGTCCAAGATACTTGTGTATTAGCCTGTGGACCTTTAGTGTTGCTTACTGTACAGTTGGTTTGCAGTTCCATGAATTGTATATATGTTTTGTTATTAAGTTTTTGGGTGTGACTGAAAACTGTTGTCACACAGACACATGCACATACGTGTACACTTTACTGATGTATTTTACAGTATATTCCAATCAAAGACTTTTGAAAAAATAAATTAGTACATAAGCTAGTTTAAAGCTAAAGCAATATCCATCAAAACATCTAATGCTGATAAGCTATGATCTGTATCTATATACTGTGTGAAGGGTGTCTGTCGGCATTTCTTTTTAACTTATTTCTTTTAGTGTATCAGTACTCAAAATGGAGTGCTGTATTTTATGTTGATTAGAAACTGAAAGAGGAGAAATACTAAGTTGTATACTATCTGTTTTGCATGTGAAATCAGATGTAGGGAGGCTACATGTGCAGGGAATATTGACCAGTTGAAACTATGAAAATAAAGAATCTGATGCTTTGAACTGATATCTAACTAGCTATTGATCTCTCTCTCCCAAAAAAAAAAAAAAAATATATATATATATATATATATATATATATATATATATATATATATATATATATACATATGGGTATAGTAGGAACTGTACGCCAATATCACTGGAACAGTCAGCATACATCGACAAGCAAATGCTGATTCTCTTCTCTACATGCTCAGAGGCTATTTCTCAGAACATACAAATTATAAAACAGTGTTCTTGTAGGTGGGCATGCTCCACTGTACTCCACAACTCTACCCATTATTTATTCCAACTCTGAGATTGCAGAATCCACAGTCAAATGGCACATTTCCAAACCACAGGGATTGTCTGATCTTGTGCAACTATTGATCAATCTGTTCTGTTGACCAAACCATGTGAACAGAACAGAGGTAAATTTTAGCTTAAATTGACTAATACTACATAGCTCATACACACACACACACACACACACACACACACACATACACTCACATATATATATATAGACTGATAGATATAGATCTCTCTCTCTCTCTCTCTCTCTCTATATATATGTGTGTGTGTGTGTGTGTGTGTGTGTGTGTGTGTGTGTGTGTGTGTGCGCATGTGTGTGTGTGTATCTATATCTATATCTAATATACACACACACACACACACACACACACACATATATATATATATATATATATATATATAAATATATATATAGGTGTCCCAGTATAAACCAAATTTTAATGTGGTCAGCCTATGTATTGTCAACCAACTTTGGTCAACCTACGCATATGGTTAACAGTTGTGCAAGATCAACAGTGCCTGGGGTAGGGGATATATCTTTTACCTGGGGTATTTTGTGATCTTGAAGTTAGCATATATAATTAGCAGGAGATGTGGTACATGCTGGTACAACAGGGCTTGCCACCCTGGAAAGAGTACTTTATTATTTTTTTTTTTTTTTGCTTGTTCTAGGAATTAGAGTGTTGACATGTTTTTGCTGACAAAAGTGTGTTGATACTAAACACTTTAATCTTTCAGTGGATTGACTATTAGTACTAGATAAACACACACACACACACACACACACACACACACACACACACACACACACACACACACACACACACACACACACACACACACACACATATACACACATATGCATACATACATATACACATATATATATATATATATATATATATATAGAGAGAGAGAGAGAGAGAGAGAGAGATACTGTTATTTTTAGTATCTCTCTCTCTCTATATATATATATATATATATATATATATATATATAGATAGATATTTAGATATATATATAGCTTAATATTGGGTGTTTGTCACTGCCTCTACTGAATCAGGCAACTATACTGAAGCCGACAATGTAGAACACCAAATATACCAATCTACCAGAAATGCCCCACTTCGGGACCCATGTTAGCACTTGTTCCTGGGTCCAGAGCAGTAGGGACTTTTGGGATTCAGTGTTTTTCACTGTTTCAGGTGTTTGACATTGTCAGCTTTGGAAAAGTTTAGTTGACATTGCCTGATTCGATAGAGGCAGTGTTAAATACCTGATAAGACATACACACACACACACACACACACACACACACACACACACACACACACACACACACACACACACACACACACACACACATATATATATATCATGTGCGTGTGTTTTGGGGGATACTGTGAGAATATGTGTCAATCTTTTTTGTCTAGAATGATCTCTGCAGCTATCTGCATTATTGATCTCTGCAGCTATCTGCATTATTGATCTCTGCAGTTATCTGCATTATTGATCTCTGCAGATATCTGCATTTTGGAGATTGTGAGCATGATGAGTTGTGTTTCTTTAAAGGAGATACATTTAGTTGTACTTCAAGTATCAGAAATTAGAAGTGAAGTTTGTAAGATGAGATTTACTGATCAGGCAGTGACTGCAGTTGGTAACAGTCAAAGCTAGTCATGTTTATCATGGTTTGGTAGCTCTTTTTAAACTCATTGCAATGTATGAGAGGTAAGGAATTGCACTTAGGCAGAGCTGTCATGGACTTATTTTTATTAAGATGTTATGAAGGACTGGAAGGTTTGTGGCTGGGGAGTGAAAAATGTCAGCTTTATAAAATGTCTTTTTTTCCTGGCACCTTGACTTAGTGTCTTATATGTGCCTCTTTCAGTGGAGTCTACTTTAATTTTCCCTTCAGACCACTGTGTAACCAGTAGGGAGTTATTGTTTTATAAGCACATTTTGTTAGGAGCTGTATTTTAATGCAGAGTGGAGATTTTAATTACTGATAATCTGAAGAGTATTTTATGACAGTATTATAACTGATTTTATCACTGAACAGTAGAAACGTTATTATGGGTCTTCTTGTGTATTGTGCAAGTTTTTCTTCTTCTACATGGGGGGGGGTGGATGTCTTGCTGCTTATAAGGCTATCAAAGTGCCTGCTTACTGCATGTTGTGCCCACTCATGAGAGTTCCTGCCTGTTGCTGCCGATGATTATCTTACGATGACATATAGCAGATAGTAAGTATATTTACTGCAAATTATCAGTTGAAGGCATAGAAGAAAGGTTATTTTAGACAACATGTTAATGGCACATTAAGATGCTCCATATGCTAAACTTAACTCATAAAAGTGGTAGATTATTAATGTACACAGTAATGGAGGTGTAAGCAGCAAATGCATGTGTAGGCATGATTGAATTAGCAAGCAAAGGCAAGGAGGGCCCAAGAGGCAAGTCACCACTGCAAATCACAGTCTGAACATTTCTCTGAATATTAATGATTCTCCTGATTTCAGTTTAGATTTTAACGTCATCATTCCTGATACTACATCTTTCTTAAGTAAAAAAAAAAAAAAACATAAGTGATTTTGCCTTATATATTTGAAGTATGCCTTCATTTGTTGCCCCACAGAACAATGAATTGCATCTGGCTCCTTGCTTATGCCCTTTTCTATTTGCGTTTTCCATCAGTTACTGTCTGTAGCTTTTTGTGAGCTATGTTTTCTGGATTTCTGTCTTAATGGAGGCAGGGCATTGCCTGGATTCCTAGTTTTCCTCAGTTTTCTCTCTGAAATACAGTAGTTCTGAGTGTTGAGACTCCTAATCTGAAGCATACAGTATTGCTTCCAGTGAAGATTTTAGCTGCCCCACAGCTTTCCACAATCTTGTTTTTTAGAGTAATTAGACTCGTAAGGTTTCCTGGCAACTTTCAGCTTCTAAACTGGCATATTCAGTGTAACATGGGGCACTTTTCAGCTTTTAGCTCTGCTGCTTTATTATGCATTTTTTACAAAGTTTGAGGGTGGATTCACTGCCTTATGATTTACCCAATGGGGTATTGATGCCAAGGGCTTTTTTCATCCTGGTAATCTTCTCTAAGCCACTTTGCCTAATTAAGCTGCAAATAACCTTAGGCATCATGTCATCATCACCAATGAGACTGATTAGTGGAAAACACATCGAGCAACCTCATTGGTTATAACCATTATCACAAGTAAAAACTAATCTAAATAAAGTTATCACAACTGTAAATAAATGCACAGCATTTGCACTCAGTGTTAAATATTAAAGAATTTCCCTGGGATTCATGAAGCTTGCGCTAGGCGCAAGTGTAGCGTAGGTGGAATAACGCCAAATATGGCCATCGAGTGATTCAGGTACGATCCAGTTCCACGTGCACTACCGGCGTACGCCAGAACTGCACAGCCCATGGCATAGGTATGCTAATCACCCCATGCACATTGTCGCACCATGCAAATGAAGGCAGATAGCGATTCATGAAGTGGTGCAGGCGTAGCGTAAGCCCACGGAAATGTAAACCAAAAAACATGGTTTACATTTTCCCAAACAGAACATCGGAGCTATGGAAGTGGACCAGACTCATGTATTACAAAGTTAACATATGCCAATGGCTAAATACACAGCCAATGGCATAAGAAAAGATGCACAACACCTAAAAAACAACATTTAATGTCATGTCCACAGTAACGCACAGTACAACCGCAGGGCATGTGTGCGCAAACAGGAACATAAAGAAATTATATAAAAATGTCATAAAATCGCAATGGAATACAAATCAGGTTTACACCATAATACGCAATGGTAGGCATAGAACACCACAACCAAGGTGCAAGGGTTGCTAAGGGCCTGCAACAGTGTTTGGCGCGGTAACTATGAATTAGTAGTCAATGCCATGCAAATGAGGCAGGTAATACTGAATCGCAAACGTCCCGCCGGATGAAGGTTGTACCATACGGCGCAGTGTTATAACACCGAGGAGTGGCTCAGAGGAGATACATGACATCAGCAGAGGGGTGTGCCACTGTAGCAGTAAGCACATTGGAGCAATGCAAATCTGGCCTGGCCGTTGCTAAGCAAAGCTGCAGGACAGGGGTGGGGAGGAAGGTATAGACTCGTTTAGCTGAGAGCACACATGGTGCCCGAAAGTGCATGTGTATGGGGATGAAAATGTGCCTGAAACCCGGTAAGTGGATGCACGCGCCATGAACAATAGCACAAACAGGAAGGTCAGGGGAAGAAAAGAAGGAAATGCCGAAGTAGGGTAATTGGAGTACTAATGAGCAATTAACACCAATCACCTCACGGCAGCCAATCGACGGCAGCTGACAAGTCTGCTCGCAGAAACCTGCAAAACAGGATAGGGGAGGCATTGGAATGCAAAGAAAGGAGGGGAGGCATTGGATTGCAAAGATAGGAGATCTGTCATAGCAGAGCAAAGCCAACTGACAGTAGAACGGCAATAGCACACATTACGCAAGATAAGCCTGGTCTAGGAAAGTACAAATGAAAGCAGGCTGCTGGATGCATGTCAGAAAATGGTAGGTGGAACGTGCAGAAATGTAAAGGGAAGGTCAAGAGGTAATCCACAGCAGCCAAATGTAATTCAACACCAAAGGCACCACAATAGTAGTTTCGGTAGTAAAACACATAAGATACCCTGTAGCTACGATCGTACATACACACCCTACGACATCATCGGTGTTCACAGCACAATAGTATAAAGTGTGAAAGCACCCTACACACACCTGTATATTCCCAAACACTGCACCATAGGTGTAAACACATGGGGAGCTTTTAAAATGTACATGTTGGGAGCTGCCATAGCTGTGATTCATCAGCATGTGTTAGAGACTGACAGTGTTGTGGAGGAGGATGCCGACAACCACTACAGGCCCCAGAGGATGAGAAGAGTGTTCAGACCAAGGGTAACCTACCAGGGGCTACATGATCTGGAGATAGTAGAGCATTACAGGGTGGACAGGGACATTTTGCAGCAAATAGTGGAGCTGTGCCGGCCACGCCTGAGAACCAGAAACAACAGAGGGGAACCCATCCCAGTAGACACGAAGGTATGTGTAAGCTTGCGAATACTAGCCACAGGTACCTTTCAAAGGCCAACTGGAGATATAATGGGGATCTCACAGGCATCGGCATCCAGGGTACTACACCAGTTCCTGGATGCCATGTTACCACATGCCAATGCGCATATATACTTCCCCGAACTCAGGAGGAGTTGGCCAGCAATATGCGTTACTTCCACCGTGTGGCACACTACCCGGAGGTACTGGGTGCGATAGACTGCACGCACATACAAATCAAGTCAGCACCCGGTGAGCATGGTAGGCACTACATAAACTGCAAGAGATTCCACTCCATCAACTGCCAGGTCGTGTGCAATGCCCAGGGTATTATCATGGATGTGTGTGCTGGCAGCCCTGGAAGCTACCATGACTCCCATATCTAGCATGCCTCACGGCTGTAGCAGGTATTTGTCAGGGGGGACATCCCACATGGCCACCTTGTGGGGGATGCTGGCTATGCACTGGAGCCATGGATGATGACTCCCATCAGAAATGCACACACACCCATGCAAGAACGCCATAATGAGGCACACGCACAAACCAGAATCATCATAGAGCATGTGTTCGGGATGCTGAAATCACAGTTCCAGTGCTTGGACACATCTGGTGGAGCCTTGCAGTATTCTCCAGGCACATGTGCCCACATCATCATAGTATGTGCCATGCTACATAATATATTCCTGTGGAAACAGCTGCAGCAGGGACAAAATGGTGAAGGCCCTCATAGCCCACTGCAATTGCCAAGGCCATCACAGGGACAGAGGGATTCAGACCACGAACACACTGTGCCAGCCCCAGTAGGCAAATGGAGGCGTGCCCAATATGCCTACGCCTTGGCAAAGAGGGAACGTATAGCGCATGCTTTGACAGTGTAGGCCCCTACGGACTGACACACCTCTCCACCTGCACACACTTTAAAATGGATGGCACACAAACACGACCACCTGTAAATTGTAATGTATAGGTGGCCCACTGTATGAATCCTACATAGGCAGCCCTCAAACATTGTACACACAACAGCTATTGGAACACGGAATGTCAACACCTGAACAGTACATGCGCCTATCAGCATATGGTGGTGCTGTGTGTATAGGTTCCCAGGTACATCAGTAGGTACACAGCCGATTGTCAGAGGCCATACACCAAACGGGGCAAACAGTGTCTGCTGTCGCCACAACATCGAGTAACCAACTGTCGCTTAGTGGAGCAGAGGCAATCGCGGGAGCACATGTGTGTAAGCACTGTTCTGCACAAACTCATCACGGAGTCCCTGCTACGTTAATGAGGGGCTCCACATAATAAAATCATGGATGTTGTGTCAGGGCATAGGTTGTACCCATGACAGGTATTCGTCACCCCAGCATGCCCCACCTACGGTCGTTTGAAGGTGTAGCACAGTATCGTGTGTGGCTCACTGTGATATACATACCCAATGCCAGAGCACATCTAGTAAACATCACATGGACACACCATTAACTGGACTCATCAATATGTAAACTAACTGAGTTACCCATGTGAGTGCAGTATGGAGTAACAGCCGTAGTATACTCCACATACAAAATGACATAACACGTATACATATCCCAGATATCCATGTGTTAAATGCAGTGACCGTCATGCATGTTCCCGGTCCCACGTCCTGCAAGGGATGTAACGTAATCCCGAAGGCACGAGTAATGCATGTCAGATGCAGGTTATCAGATCATGTTTAGCACACGTTAGTGGGAATATGCTTTGCCCACTGCTGGTAAACGATGTTTAAATATGACTATACGGATATGCGCGAAACAAGGATAAGCTTCTCTGAATATCGCGCAGATCATGGTCAATGATGTCCAGAAAAGGTGAAATCATCATTATTCACCCCTGCACTAATAGCACCTGCTCTGAAGGGTAAAACAACCACTGCCAGGAGTAGAACACGCAATCATGTATAGAATCACCTAACACTATTGCTAGCCAAGATGTACCTATGGTAGGGTTGCCACCTCTGCAAATGACCAATGTGGAACATACGTCAGATGTCTGCAGGCCGACACATACACCTGGCCAGTACGAAAATCAGAACTTCACTGTTTTGCCTAGATAATTGCTTATTCTTGTAATGTTTACTTATTTATTCTGTTTCTATAACATATAGGTGGTTCAGATACAGAATAACTGTTTTATGCAACTATTACATAAACTATAGGAAATAAGTATGTCCTACAATCTCAGCACATTTGCCATGTTTACAAATATTTTGCAGGACACAACTGCCCAAAGAGGGACTGTCCCTCGCAAAGTGGGACAGCTGGTAACCCTAACCTATGAAAGGTGTAGCTTGCCTGTCACTTTCCCTGTCAGATATATATATATAGATATATATATATATATATATATATATATATATATATATATATATATATATAAATACATATATATGTACACATATATACAGATATATAATACAGATAGAAAGGGCGATAGAGTGATATATTTTGATATATACTGATTCAACAATATCTGCAAATATATATAGATAGGTCAACGACATTCATAACACCTTGGAGGTACAAATAAATAGGATACCTCCAACTATGGAATGTGTAACATACTGACACGTGTAACCACGAGGCTGAAAGACCGAAAGAACACAGTATTGGGACAGTACAACCGCGAGTAATAGTATGATGATATGAAGGGACATGTAGTTACCACTGCCGGTGTTGCGTTTCCACGTAGATACTGTGTTCAACTGTGTTTGTGAGTGCCGTAGTCTGTGTATGTGTGTGTTGAGGGTGTCGTCTGTGTCTTCGTGTGACTGTAATGTGTGTGTGTGTGTGTGTTCGCATCATGTGTCTGTTAGTGCCAACTCAGAGGTAGATCATTACGGTAGGTGTGGTTATAGCTAGCCATAGGCATACGGTTACCACCTATCCCACATTAGGAGGGACAGCCCCTATCTGGGCAGGTGTGTCCTGACATAAAACATAACAAAGGGCAAATGTCCGAGATTGTAGGACATTAATATGTCCCATATATCATGTAATAGTTGCATTAAATAGTTATGCCTGTATGTAAGAAACGTAAATGTTACATGCAATATGATAAGTCGCCAAAGTCCCACAACAATAGGTATGTATTGAGGATAAAAGTATGTGCTATCCTGTGTACTGACCATGGCTATGTGTCAGCCTGTAAACACCGCTGTGTGTCCCGCAAGTGTCCAACAATGGCCATATGAAAAGGTGGCAACCCATGGCAAGGAGGTTCTGTTACCAACACAACCGCAATGACTGCAAATATCTGGGACAGAAATACACGGGATAGCTGTCATTTAGACATATCCCTTTACATATCGCTGCAATTCCGGAGGTATTGAAGTATCAACCTCACCTGCATACTATATAGAAACCAATTTATAATGGCCCAATGTAAAATCCCATAACATAAGTCTACTAACTGATAGTTCTTTAATTAAGGACGGAGCCCACACACATATATATGGAATATGTAGAAATGCAAGCCCCACAAACCTGTATATGCTACGTACACCCACCGACATCCCCCACACTAGAAACTATAGCAATACAGACTGTAATAACAGCACAAACATCCAGTCACTCAATTACATCTGCAGAACCGTCAACATACCTTGTGAGAGACACAATTAAAGGCGCCATGCATAATTGTAGCCATTGTATAATGGAACAACCGGCGATGTTACAGGTTTTGTTTGCAATAGTCCGTTATCAGATGGTTGGGATGACAGGTACACCCACATGTTGAACCACATACTCAAGCTGTCACACACAATCCACGGGGGACATGAATCCAAAGTATACTTGTCTCTACACATAGCAGTTGCAATTACACACAACCAAACACAATACAGGCCGTCTCCCTGAAGGTAAGGTAAATGGGCAATGCCCAAGTGGAGAATTCAATTATACCCCACTGTTGCCCCGTAACTGGTGAATGGAGTAGCTGTACAGCTGATGTGCAAGTAATTAGTCAACCAGGAACACCAATTGGCAGCAGGAAACCACATGTTACAGGTATCGACGTATATAAGGATGACTTGCCAGACATTCAGACCGTATGCTCATACTATATACCTGTTTAAGCAGTGTGAGAGAGATAGGCAGTGTGAGAGAGATAGAGACGAAAGTCCGGAATGATAACAAGGTATGTAGAACACTCAGTATGTAAGTTTATGTATAGCATGTTTTGTATTAATTATTTAATGTATGTATAGCCTGGTTTACATTAATTAAAAGTGTCCGCCATGCATAAAGTGGGGAAAGGTATTTATGTAGTGATGTCTTGCTGAGCATACTAACACTTGTAGAAACTGTGCGTCCAGCAGTGGGCCACAAGGTACACATCACAGACACCACAAGGGATGCTACATGAGTGCTTTAAACAGAACAATTCCATACAACCCGCCGTCAGTGGTAGGGTATGTCAAACAAGTACGTGCCATAGCAGGGGATAATATATGTTGATATACTGTCACAGTAGGCATGTGTATGGGCATATAACAACAATGACATGTGTAAGGTGGTCCCACTGTGCAAGTATGTTTTGCATTATGGGATACTATGTAAAATATGTGTAATGTATAGTATTGTAGGTAGATATGTCAGATATTCTACACAGCATAACAGGCATATCATGCATACCAAAGGTATCGTCTATTGGCATGTACAATAACAGGATACATATGGCTTGTAGGCACGGGACATTGTAAATAGCATGATAGCTAATCTAAATGTAAGGGCTACCAAGTAAACATGCACAAAGGACATGTAACAGCTTCACAGGTTCATAGTGGGGTACTATGCAGTCTGGCAAGTGTATGTGTAAGCACAACTACAGTGTTCACACCAGTGGCACCTCTCTAGGGTAGTGTCTTGTGATCAGCAGAGCCATGTGTTACCTGCACCTCTGCACAGTACAGCCACTGCAGTGATACCTGGCGTACATGTGTCTCCCAACCACCAAGGGAGGTATCACATGAACAGTGCTACTGAGTGTCCCTGTGTGATGTACATAGGACTCATGTTCCAAAGCATCATGAGTGTCTGGTTTGGGAATGTAACCCTGAAGCACATCCCACTCATCGTTGCGTGTGTGCACATATCCATGGGCATGTTGCTCACAGTGGCTTTTACTTATGTCGCGTATGTGGAGTATATCCATTAGTATTGTTGTGGACATGGGCCCTGTCTGTTCAGCAGAGGTCACCCCTGAGTATGTAGTATGCAAATGTGTACAGACGTGGTGTCCGTAGTTCAGCCGCATACTTCAACTGTCAGAGCTCAATAAACATTAAGGCGTGTTAATGTTGTGGTATGTAAAGCTGTAGCTGTTGTGTAAAGTACACCCTAAATGGGGTGGTGTACCCTTGAATGTGTGTAGAAGTCTTGGGTTCAGAGGTACAATGGGTGCCTATGTACCAGCTACACAACCAGTACAGATAAGTGTGGCCACATAGAAGGATATCCATGCCACAGTGGCAATATGGTAACCACAGGAGTGGGTGCGACATATGTGTGTACTACGAACATGTACAATGTGACATGTATGTAGGGGACTACCACCTATGTGATAGTCAGTGGGTGAATGGTGTAATGCAAAGGTGATGTTCATGCAGCCTGAGGCCACGGTATTCATATCAGGTATCTGTCACAGTGACACCCATATGGATAGAGTCAGTATCAGCTGGTGGATCAATCATGGTGCTTTGTATACAGGGGTTTGTAAAGCTAGGCAGGGAAAGTCCCTCTGTGCTAGCCTGTACCTCAGGGAAGCATATACTGAACATGAAGGGCCCTATGACTGAGGACTGTGGTATGCCAAGTGTAACTGAAATGCAGTAGGTACTGTGGTATGCTACCCTCATTGTGTGTGTCCTGTCCATGAGCCACATTGCATAACATCCTGAGACATAGGATACGATGTGTAGGTTGATGTGTATGTTGTCAATACCAGAATGGAGAATGGTGCTGTAAGGCAATGAGAGGACAATGTAGGATGTGTGGACCCCTGTACCATCATCAACTACCCTGGTAACTGTATGAAAGGAGTCCACCAGGTGTAGGGGCCATGCTCTGGCCCTAACAAGTCCAACCCGGGTGGCATCACAGGACCGGAGCCCAACAATGTCTCTGTGAATGACGTCCATGATGATGTGCTCCATAGCCATACAGAACAGTCCAGTCAGGTGTGTAGGACTATAGTCCCACACGTGCATTGTGGCGCCACCTGTGTGGAGTGTGATAACTGTTGCTGTGTGCCATTCAGGGGCCACAATGTCTGATACAAGGCTATTACTGAATATGGTGGCCTAGTGGGGATACATGCCATTCAGAAGTCTGTGGACATCACAGCCTGGGACTTTGGAAGGTGACATGGGGCCAGTGTCCCAGGACATATAGAGTGCAGGTTAGTACTGTGTTAGTGTGACCGCAGGAACACCGCAATGTTCCTGCATGGATTGTGGCCCTGTAGTGAGTGAGAGGGTGTAATGTTAGCATTGAATCCATCCGCCAGCATGTTGCATACATCACCTGGGTCTGTAATGTTCCTGAGTGACTGTTGTATGTGAGAGCAGATGTGGGTATTGCCATTGACTACTGACATACCAACATAATGCCTTGTTGTACACCCCGGAATGTGTCACAGTAATGTTTATGTAGCTAGTCTTGGAGTATGTGATGAGGGATCCCGTGGCCCTACGGAGGCTGACCAGTGAGCTACTCCACCCATGGGAATATACACCACTGTGCAACAGCCTCCACCTGTTGTTGTACATTATGTCCATGGAACTTGACCACCAGAGTGATGGTTGTTATCTGGTGTGTACCATCATGGCTCTGTGTGGAATAGCATGATCCATGCAGTCGTGTATGTGCTAATGTAGTGCACTGGGGTATGTTTCAGCATTTGTACGTGCATTGTCCATCTGCACGGGTGTCATGATGTCAACAACCGCTGTCATAAGACGTCTGTAGTAGTTGTTGTAGTAATCATGTACTGTGTATGCCATGAAGGGTGTGGTGCGGGGATGTGGCTAACAAGTGTGATTAGCATATGTTCTGGATCCACCAATGAGGGGATAACCCCATGTGTGGAACACCAGTCACATGCTGGTAGTGTTCTTGTCAAGGATAATGTTGGTCTTGGAGGTGGTGTGTATGGGTTGATCCAGGCGAGTGGAGGTTATGACTCATGGATGTGTCAGTACATGAGTGGCTGTCCCAGTTAAGTGTGGGGTAGTGTCAGTCACACATCAGTAGTAGCTGTCTGCACCCTATTGTCCAGTACACCAACAAATGAGGTCTGGTAACCGTGGGGTGTGCTGTTGAATCTGTAGCTGGTTACAATGTTTATAGCAGTTCCAGACACAGTAAGTTGCACGTGGAGTACCTCTGATGCATTGTGCTAAGTAACTAGCCAGGATGTGTGTACAACATAGTGGGATATGGGAACACCTCAGCTGTGGGTGTGCCAGTCCAGGTATGTGCCTGAAAGGTATGGTCTTTCTATAACCTGTCATTGCAGGTGTGCTCTGCAGAGCCTAGAGGCAGGTCCCAGTTACTGCAGAGATATTGGAGTGGTGCATTATAAGGTGTGCCTTGCCTGCATGCGTCACAGAGGAAGATGCAAGCATTGTGTCACATGACCCCATGTCTTGCTTGCCAGTTCCCATTCTGCCGGTGACTGTTATTGGAAACTGTACAGGACAGGCAGTATAGAAGCAGCAAGAGCCTCACATGTGATCTGTACTCCCAGGGCTGACAGGTGCAGGTCATCTGTGCCAAAGCATTGTGTTTGACCAGATCAGTCAAAGCGGGCAGATATCAGATGCCTGTGGAATGACAGCAGAAGCATACGCAACTGTTGAAGTGACACAGTCAGTCATTGTACAGTGGTATTGGGTCCGGATGAATGCATAATGCTCCCCAGGGCTTGGCCCACACCTTCAGGGCTACAAAACTGGTGAGCTTGCATGTCCCTGCACAAATAGTCTGTGAAGTGGCATCTCAGGGCAGTCACACTAACATGGAGAATAACAGTCACATCATACCTGGTGAGGTGTGGCATGGGTGCATAGGTTATGTTGCACAACCAGTTACCCGACAGCAGGATGTAAGCGACTATCACCTTATGTAGCCTGCTGTGTGGAACTGCAGTGTGACCGCCTACAGAGTCACCTATGACTGGTGTGTTTTGTATGTTATAACACCCTATTAGCTGTATGTGATGGGCACACATGAGTCTGTGGGCTATAAGTTGGTGATGTTGTGTTCTGTGATGGGGGCTGCCTCTGGTGCTTACACAGAGTATGGAGAAGTACTGTAGGAGTTGTCCTCGTATGTGTGGCCTGTGGTGGAGATCATGTGAGACTATGTGATGTGTGGGGTGTGTTGCGAATGTTACAATTCCCAACATGACTGTCAGGTGCAGTCAGGGTTGCTGACAGCATTATCCCCAGCAGGGCTGCATAAGAGCATCCCCCACAGGCTGTAGTGTCATATGTTGGGAGGCATGCATTTAATGTGTACATGAAACAATTGCTCTATTGCCACATGTATGACATATCCATCATATAGACAGGCAATAGCACTGGTACGTGACAGTTGGACATGCCTGTATATACAACCATGTCTCACAGGATATGTGAGTTACATGTGTACAACAGCTGTTGTACTGTAAGCAAGCTGGAAATCTTAGGACAGCCAGTGTACCTGTGGGAAATGGTGTGGAATGGGTGCTATAGAAATCAGCAGCTCATGACATGCTCACAAGTTCTGAACAAGTGCCTAGCATGAACATACAATACAGATAGGGTGTTGGATAATATCAACCCACAAGTGGTGACGACAGTCATAATGGGTGGCACCGCACTATAACCCTGCTGAGTATGGTGTGCATGTCCATGAACCATTATCACTGTAGATGTTAGCAGTAAAGATGTACAAGACAGTACGGATGTTTGATTACAAATAGCTTTGTATGTCACAGGAGTGTTCTACCAGTGGCCTGTTGACAGACTCACAACTACAAAAGGTGCCAGAGTGACATGTGCATATCACACCAGTGCCAGCTACAGTAGAACAGGGTTAATGTGTTGTACTCCACCCTCATTGTAGCCCATATCACACAGACAAATGTTACGCATCTGTGTATGTAAGGATGTGAATGGCCATGACCTATGAGCAATAGCTGTGTCAGTGTTGTGAACAACATACAGAATGGGCTGTGTGGGTGAGGTGTGTGATATATGTGCACAGTCTGATGGATGATATCAGCATTGTCGCCGCTAGGTGAACATCCCTGTACCCATTAACTACCACCTAGGCTGTGGTCAACATTATGGACACTGTGTAAGGGATGGTGCTGTGCAGTACACCTCCCTGACTTGGTGACATCTCCAGGCCCCATAGGTAGTCATATGATGTACCCATGTCATGACATGGTGCCATCCATGAGCATGGAGATCATTGGACAGGCATATACAGCACTGGGGTGACCAATATTGGATCACATATCACCTTTAAGGGGTAATGGCCATGCGTGGATGGGCGATACCAGCCTTCACAATCCTCACCTCCACTATGCCACATGCTGTCTACCTTGCATAAAGACATTTGCTGCACCATGATGATGGACATGCTGCATGTCCATATCCTGATCTGAAAGACATACGACATGGACAGCCACCATACTAATACTAGGATCGCCACATGCTGGACAGATCCCTGTGCCATACATGTGACATACTCCTGCTATACCATGCAACCCTGTCCATCAAAGCTGCACATGTCATCCCAGTCATACATGATGTGATGGCCACATGGTAGATGTAGTATCAACTGTCTGGATCAGTAATGTGGCACTGATGCACCTCGCGGTGGCATAATGGCTGTTAGTTACAGCTAGGAAACCTTGCCCATACATGCTATGGTTGATAACCATCCCTGCGAATGATGTCCGACTAGCCATTGTCCCATGTCTATCACATGTGCAACACAGGCGATCTGTGGCAGGATGTTGAACAGCTGTACAGTGCTGTGTAGATGTATATCGCAAAACACATGCATGTACAGGTTTCCATGCATATGTGTGCATTGTCACTGCTCAAGTCCATTAAGGCTGTGTCTGTGTTGATATGTGACATATACACAGCATCAAGGTCAACAGCAATACCGTGGACACATCCAGGCATGTGCAGATAGGTAAGAAGACCAGTGCAGGCAAACAGACATGTCCACATCAAGACAGCATTCACATGGAGTATGAACACTGTAATGAGGTGACACACATATATGGTGAAGATATCCAATGCATAATGGGTGTTACATGTGTGTGACACAAACACGTCAGTCATGTCAGTGTCATGGTGATTTGCAAAGATAACTGTGCAGATGTACTAGATGTCATAGAAATGCATGTGCAGCTGTATCTCTGTACATCTCTGAAACTGTGACCTGTCACCATCATTATGTCTTACAGATAATGCCTTGTATACGCCTTTCAGCCTACAGCCACCAGGAGGATGATGTCTTCATCCTGTACCTCCATGAGAACTACGAGGTGTTGTTCAGCCATGTGCCACAGCATGTCCAGCAGTGGGACAACCTGTGGCAGGATCTGTGCAGGAGGGTGAATGATGTGGGTGGCCATAACCGCACCTACCAGCAGGTGCGCAGACAATGCACGGACCTGATACGGCATGCAAAACAGCATGCCACTGCAATCACCAGGGAACAAGGTGGAACAGGTGGTGGGCCACCAACCCAGCCCCCACTCACACACACTGAGGAGTTACTGGCCAGTCTGGGGACACCCTCAGAACAGCATCCACAAACACTATCTGCCATCGTGGAGGTGGGTGTCTCCCAATCAATGAGCCTGGAGTTTCCTGGTAAGTCAGTACTACTATATCCCATTTATGTGCATGTGTCACTGTACGTTATGTAATGTAACAACATATGCATGGTATGTGGACACACATTCTGCATACTACAGTATGCTACCCTGTGTATGCACACATGTGCATACTATATGCTATTGTACAAGCAAATGTGTTAACATGCACAGTGCACCCTGTGGCTGTCATACAGTCATGGATAATGTTCATACTGCTGTGTCACACCTATACAGGTACCTCTGGCATGCCACACAGACATGAGTTCATTGTAGGTGAGACTGTCATCAGTATCAGGCATGTAAAAGCATAGATCTATTCGCCATGTGGCCAGCTAACACTTGTACACAATGTTCGTTCCATTCATGATATACAGGTCGTGTCACCCATCATTCAAACAGGCCACCCATGTGCAATATATACAAATGAAATGATACACCGACATGAAACCAGAGTATTTGTCATTGCTACATTTGTGGTCAGCTGTGCATACAACAGTGGAGGTGTTCTACAATGGAGGCATATGTACTATACATTGGAACAACAAGTTTGGTACACAAACAGTACCACACAGTGAGCTGTGATATGGGCAGCCCACAGGAGTCACCATAGTGTCATATGCCCCTGCAATGGGTGCACACATTGTGATGCGCCATCTGACATGTCCCAGACATGTAGTGTATTGGCTGCAATAATGTCACACTATCCCATAACCCATACCCCACATACAACCTGTTGTCTGCATAGCCCTGTGGATGGTGACATATCTGACATCTATGGGTGTATGTCATATGGGACAACACAGACATGTGTGATAGATGGCCATCACGCACATTTGTCCAACATGTGCTCACATGGCCATGGGGATGGCCAGAGATACGTAGCCACACAGTAGATGTGATGTGTATACACCCTGTTTCACATTGTCCACACATGGTCCAATTATAGCCTTAGTTGACTGATTATACAGTTGATGTGGTACACTAGACATCCTAACAGCCTGTGCACAGCTAGTGGAGGTGTCACTGACATCTGCCATATAAGATGTGTTGAACATCACGCCTGTGTCATAACATGACAGTAGTCACCTCTACAGCTTCCACAGACATTGACACCACATCAGGTCACAGATACTGTACATTTCCCTTGCTGCTGTAGGACATCACCGTTAGCTGTGCACCTCATGTTTGTGGTACAGCAATGTCATATTGGACATGGTGAATTGACAAGTCCGCTATGTGTGGACATGGTTGCCAGGCAGCTAAGACTCTGTAGTTGTTGTGCAGGGGTGTCATCTGTAGGTCCTCCAGTGACCTGTCACATGACACAGCATGGTTTGGTGTGTACATACCTCAGCATCGTGGGTCACACTCCACAGTTATGTCATGGGTGTGCATGCAGTTATGGCTATGCAATGTGTACATATTATGCACTGTATAGCAATATAGACACCTCATGATGCCATGCAATGGCACAGTGTCTGTACTTCACACTGTAGAGCAATGTAGATGGCTCACACTACCCTTCCATGCACATGCACATTTGCTAAACATGCATTCTATCTGTAGGGCATACAGACAACACCGCAATGTGATGGCCATCACAACGCTGTACATGTCAAGACACCACTGTGTTAGACATGTATGCATGTTAATGCACACGTCAGCAGATTACATGTCATGGTCATGTCAGCCATGTGTACTGTTATCCTGTTCTGGTCCACATGGTGTATCACGGGGATCCATGCATACTACCATGATTGTGTGAACTGCATGGCTTCTGATATGACGCCTGCTTGCTGTATTGTGCACCCCAGGGGGTATGCTTACTAACACTATTAATGTCTGAGCTGCATGCTGTCAGCTGTATCACAGGCATGCTGCATGCTGTCTGTCAAATCACATGCATGGTGTGTGTGTCTGTGGGTGTGTGTCTGTGTGTGTATGTCTGTGTGTGTGTGTGTCTGTGTCTGTGTGTGTGTGTGTGTGTGTGTGTGTGTGTGTGTGTGTGTGTGTGTGTGTCTGTTTGTGTGTGTGTGTGTCTGTGTCTATTGCAATTTAGAGTCTGTCTTTGCATTCACAGGTGATGTAGGTGCGTTACCCTCCTGCGGTCCATCCGATGTTAGTGTCCCCACAGATACTAGCAGTGATGAACATATGCACGAGGTACAGGCAGGGTTGTCAGGGGCTGAATCTGTGCCAATGGTTGCCATCCCAGCTATGTCCCCCTCTTCCCCGCACATAGTTCTGCTGCCAACACATACCGCATCACCAGTGGCCATAGAGGAAGGACAGTCAGTGTCTGTTAGTGTGGAACACGAACGTGTGGTGGCTACAGATGGTGTGTCTCCACACCATGGTGTCAGTGTAATGTCTGCAGATGTGCCACACAGGCATGTTGCCGGTGCTGCTCGTAGGAGGACCTCTGGCAGACATGCATCTGCAGGACAGAGCGCAGCAGATGGTATCACCAGATGCATGTTCCAGACTGTAATGGCAGCACAGGCACGTGCTGAATGGCAGAACAGAGAAGGGCAGAGGCTGTAGAGGGCTGCTATCCGAACCCTAAATGACAACATCTAGGCATTGGCAAATGCTCTACAGCTGTGTAAGACCCAGGGCCCCTGTTATGTGTAGAGCTGACCTGGTTATGTACAGTGGTATCATTGCAATGCATAACACATGATGATACCTGTCGGTACATGTGTAGTCTGCACAGTTGCTGTACACCTATGTACAGTCCACTGGTCATGTGTCACATGGTATTGTGTTGATGTATTGCTGGTCCAATGACATGGTGGTGTCTGAGGGCTACATTGTAGACTGCAGTGTGTACCTCTGTGATCTGCACCTGAGACATCTGTGATGGCTCCTGAGTGTGTACTAGTCAATACATGTGAGTGGCTGTCATGTACATGGGGACAGTAATACCATACTGTGGCCTTCCGTGTTTAGTATCCGTGTGCATGCAAGACGGCCTTTTGCAACTGCTAAGAGTGTGAGCATGCCCAGTATGCCATTTTGTAGTTGGACACACAGTACATTCCAAACTGCGCCCTTACGTGTTTAGAATCTGTGTGCATGCAAAACGGCCCTTTGCAACTGCTAAGTGTGTGAGCATGCCCAGTACGCCGTTGTATAGTTGGACACACAGTACATTCCAAACTGCGCCCTTACGTGTTTAGAATCCGTGTGCATGCAAGATGGCCTTTTGCAACTGCTAAGTGTGTGAGCATGCCCAGTACACCGTTGTGTAGTTGGACACACTGTACATTCCAAACTGCACTCTTATGTGTTTAGAATCCGTGTGCATGCAAGACAGCCTTTTGCAACTGCTAAGTGTGTGAGCATGCCCAATACACAGTTGTGTAGATGGACATGCAGTACATTCCAACCGGACGTGTGATACTAAGCGTGTGGGCATGGCCAGTGACACCTTGTGCCTCTGTGTATGGGTATGGTCATTGACATCCTGTATAGCGATGGTGGACATCCATGCAACAGATGTCCATTTTCAATGTCATGATGGATGCCTACATTGAACACACTGGCTGACTGTCTTGCATGATGTACTGTCTGTGGCGCATCCTGTATCTATGTAGTGTTGTTGTGGTGCTTCGTAAATATTTAGTTGCCCTGATCACACCACTGCCGTGTGTTTGTCTACGTCTACCTTGGGACAGTAATATGCTTTCAGACTGCTCACTCTCTATACATTCCCTATCGGCATCCTTGCCTTTGCGGAAGATGTCACCCACCTAGAAGTATGCCTCTGGGAGTGCTGTGTTCAGTAATATCATTAGCGCGTTCTGTAAATGCGTAATGCTGTAGTGTGATAAGGTAGTTAGGTTCATAGGTTCATAGGTTCATACTAGGCTATCTGCCCGAGGGCATTTATAAGCCTAGCCCATAGTTTTGTGGCTTACGCCACCCCTTTAGTTTGGAGAAACTATGCCCATTATTTTGCTGTGCCTCTGTCAAGCAGTGACACTGAGGTAACCCCTGGGGTGTATCTGCGATCTCCCATCCATTGGTCAAGATTCCTCTTGAACAAGGCCAGCGAGGTGCTCTGCCTCACATAAACCGGGATTTTGTTCCACAGCATAGGGAGTCTTTGGGTGATGAATCTATCCCTCCAGCACGTGTTTTATTAATAACCGTGTCGAGGTTTAAGTCTCCCGCCCTTGTGGCTCTGAGGGATCTAGATTTTTTTGAGATGAAGCATGTTCATCAAATCTGGGTTTGACATGGCCTTGTATGTCAGGCATAGGTCACCTCTGAGCAAGCGGTAAGCAACTGAATATAACTGGAGTTCTTTCAGTCGGGCAGCATAAGACAGATTTTTGAGACCCTTTATCCTTTTGGTGAGGAACTTTTGTGGCCTCTCCAGCTGCTGCAAGTGTCGGGTCAGATACATTCTGAATGGGGCATTGTACTCGATCATTGGTCTGATGAGTGATGAGTATAGGGAGACTATGACTTCCCTTGATCTAGATGGGAATCCCTTCATGATAAGGTGGGCAATGTAGAAGGTCTTCCTAACTAATTTAGCAATATGAGTGTCGAATGAAAGGCTACTGTCAACCTGGGTTCCCAGGTCCCTAATAACTTCTTCTGTGTTCAGTGGATTGCCACCTATATGGTAGCTAGGGGTAACCTTATTTTTCCCGAAGGGTATGACTATGCATTTCTTGGCATTTAACTTTAGGCCATGGCTCTGGCACCAGTTATCCGTTTCTGTGAGACCCTTCTGAAGGATATCTGTGTTGGATGTGTTTTCAACTACGGCGCCCAGTTTGCAGTCATCTGCAAACTTTGTCAGCCATAACCCTCCTGTGTTTGCTTGTACTTCAGAAACGTAGATGCCAAACAAGAGTGGGCCCAGGACTGAGCCCTGTGGGACACCACTTGTGACAGGCTTTGAGTCTGACATGGCGCCAGCAACTCTGACCCTGTGGGTTCTGTCACTCAGCCAGTTTGCAACCCATCTTGTAATGTATGGGTTTACATTTAAGTTGATGAGTTTTGTTCAACTCCCTGACCTGCCAAGTGTGTGTGTGTGTGTGTGTGCGTGTGTGTGTGTTACCAGCTGCCTGGGGACACGGTAATGCTTTTAGATGCCTCACACCACGTACATTCCCTATCGGCATCATTGCCTTTAAGGATGATGTCACCCACCTAGAAGTATGCCTCTGGGAGTGCTATGTTCAGTAATCTCGGTAGCACGTTCTGTAAATGCGTATTGCTGTAGTGTGATAAGGTAGTTAGGTGTATGTTCGGCTCCCAGCCCTGCCAAGTGTGTGTGTGTTTCCTGCAGCCTGGGGACACAGTAATGTTTTTAGACGCCTCACACCACATACATTCCCTATCAGCGTCTTTGCCTTTATGGATGATGTCACCCACCTAGAAGTATGCCTTTGGGAGTGCTGTGTTCAGTAATCTTGGTAGCGCGTTCTGTAGATGCATATTGCTGTAGTATGATAAGGTAGTTAGGTGTATGTTTGACGCTCAGCCCTGCCAAGTGTTTGCCTTTGTGTGTGTTTCCTGCACCCTGGGGACACGGTAATGCTTTTAGACGCCTCACAACACATACATTCCCTATCGGTGTCTTTGCCTTTACGGATGATGTCACCCACCTAGAAGTATGCCTCTGGGAGTGCTGTGTTCAGTAATCTTGGCAGTGCATTCTGTAAATGCGTATTGCAGTAGTGTGATAAGGTAGTTAGGTGTATGTTCTACTCCCAGTCCTGCCAAGTGTGTGTGTGTGTTTCCTGCAGCCTGGGGACACGGTAATGCTTTTAAACACCTCACACCACATACATTCCCTATCGGCGTCTTTGCCTTTACGGATGATGTCACCCACATAGAAGTATGCTTCTGGGAGTGCTGTGTTCAGTAATCTCGGTAGCGCGTTCTGTATATGTGTATTGCTGTAGTGTGATAAGGTAGTTAGGTGTATGTTCGACTCGTAGCCCTGCCAAGTGTGTGTTTCCTGCAGCCTGGGGAAATGGTAATGCTTTTAGATGCCTCACACCACATACTCCCTATCGGCATCTTTGCCTTTACGGATGATGTCACCCACCTAGAAGTATGCCTCTGGGAGTGCTGTGTTCAGTAATCTCGGTAGCGCGTTCTGTAAATGTGTATTGCAGTAGTGTGATAAGGTAGTTAGGTGTATGTTTGATTCCCAGCCCTGCCGTGTGTGTGTGTGTTTCCTGCAGCCTGGAGACATGGTAATGCTTTTAGACGCCTCACACCACATACATTCCCTATCGGCGTCTTTGCCTTTAAGGATGATGTCACCCACCTAGAAGTATGCCTCTGAGAGTGCTGTGTTCAGTAATCTCGGTAGCGCGTTCTGTAAATGCGTATTGCTGTAGTGTGATAAAGTAGTTAGGTATGTGTTCTAATCCCAATCCTGCCATGTGTGTGTGTGTGTGTGTGTGTGTGTGTGTGTGAGAGACAGTTTCCCGCTGTATGACAACAGTACATTGCTTTTACACTATTCACTCTCCGTAGAATCCGTACGGTGTCTTTGCCTTTGATGCTGATGCCAGCAAGCTGGACATATGCCTGTGTGAATGCTGTGATCTAGTAATCACGTTAACGCATTCTGTACATGCGTAATGCTGTAGTGTGATAAGGTAGTTAGGTCTGTATTCTGATCACAACCCTGCCAAGTGTGTGTGTGTGTGTGTGTGTGTGTATTTCTATTTCTATATATGTAATGTCGATAGATATTGATATGTATGTGGATATTAGCACTATTAAATGTGCTGCATTATCTGTACGTGAATACCTTTTATGTATGTAAATCTGCCATGGCTCTGTGATAGTGCACATACTGTGTGCTGTAGTGATCCTGGGTTATAGTTGTGTAGAGACCAGTTATTCTGTTGCTGGGTATTACAAGGGACATTGACAACAATGATAGTACAGCACATTTAAACGGCCGTGTGCACATCTCAGCAACAGTCAGCAGTGGTTGTTACTTTGGAGGATGAGTATGGCTCATATAACTATGTATTACCTGACACTACTATGCAAATCAGGTTAACATTACTGACTCCCGTTTATCCACAGGTTGTGATACAGATCTCAGGAATGTATGTGTATACATTGACAGGTGCAGGACTGGAATATTGTTGAATGCATGCAGGGGTGTCCATGGCCAGTAATGGCGATCTGTACAGCCTGGCAGGTACGGTCTGTGACTGTCCCACAACCTCCTGTATATGCATGACATATGCTGAAACTGTGTACATGCAGACACACATATGTAACAAACAGCTAGGGCTTACACATACACACACACATTGCATCAACATTGGGCCATGCAAACTCTGTTGTCCCTCACACACACACATACTTGCATGTTGCTTGGATGGCTCAATGACAGGCTCTGGAAAATAAACACCATACCCTGTGCATATGAAGACACCTGTGCCACTACCTGTAATGTGTAACATAGATGCAGGAATAGACTAACATGGTGCTGATGCTCAGGGTGGCTTTATAGCACTGTATTAATGTTAAAATGTTGTTAACACAAAGTGTGATATCCTTCTAGGTGCATGTAAGCAGGCATGATGCATTGCAGCTATGACCATCAATATAGTATAGTTTACAGCACTGTTGATTCTGATGATTTATTATCCATCCATGTGCCATTTGACTGACGTGTGTAGTATTGGCAGCATGTGTTTCAGAGTGTGCAGTATGTGTGTGATGTGTGTAGTACAGATTTATACATGCTTACAAATGCGTACACTGGCTTACACGACATTACACGGGCTTCAACATGCTTACACTAGCTTACTCATTCTTCAACGCGTGCACACGGGCTGACACGCGCTCACACATGCTTACTCGGGCTTACAGACGCTCACAGGTGCAAACACACTGTCAGCAGGTTTGCATGAAACTTCAGTGATATCCATGGCATACACCGTCAGTTTCCTGACTGTACCTAGGATAAATCATAACACGCCTCTTCCACTGATGAGTAACTAACAGCAAATATGTGACACATTGCTCTGATAGGATTACAGTGTTTTATACATACACACCCATGATGTCACCTATCTTCTGCTCTGATAGTCCCCTTAACCTACTCTTCCACTGTAGTAGCTTGGCCCATATGATATGACAAATTGTGATTCACTATCCTCAGCCTCAATTGCATCGGATTGCCTACTAATGCTTGGTTACATCTCTGACAGAGCGCTTCCACACATAGCAACCAGTACTCAGTAGCCATCTTGTCTTCAGCTTACCATTCACCTGCATGGCAAACTAACTGTTAACGATAATTACAATGTCTATGTGTATTTTAAATATTTCTCTCATTTTAAAAGCGCAGCGTGTTTTCGCGCCGCTGCTCTACGCTTACACACTGGAGATCGGGGGAGGACAAATAGAGTTTTATTAATTTACAATGGAAAAATATGCCACTGGCCTTATATTTGGCCATTGGCATGCTTCTTCAACTGAATTCATCCATTATTTGCAGCTGACATTGCTCCGTTTAGCTACTTGCAGAACGTAACTCGGTTAACATTCGAGTATATTTCTGCACATAACTCTACTCTTGCACGGACAGCTTACTGTTACATGTATCGCAGATTTACATAATTTGCATAGCTTTCACCTACAAAAGGGGTAATTTGCATATCCTAACATTGTCCGTGCAACGTTCGGTTTAGGGGCTGTCTTACACGCCCCTACAGGATATTGCTGAATAGCTCAGCAGACATCTTGCCTTGTTCTACACTTCCTCTACTCGTACACGCTGGCCAAGGCTCCATGACCCCTGGCCTAAGCTTTGCTGTGTGCTAATATGTCGATTTGTGGAGTATGCATGGCTGTAGGTATGGTTTGACCTGCTACGTCTGATATTTCTACAAAGCAGCTCCCACCTTCATCATTTGTAATGGTGACAGCCCTATAGGTACTATATATACAGCTGTGACATTTGACAAGTCAACACATACCTGCGGTCAATACTGAACTGACTATTTCAGCACTTTTCATACCTCCTGAGCTTTCTTGTAGTAGTATAGTCGATAATACTGTTTCCTATCACATGTATCTGTTTCTGATACAAGATATATCATTGTATTACACCACTACACACAAGAAGAAATCACAGGCCAGATGCCATTACATTCCTTTTGCAGGACACACCCGCCAAGAGTGTTGTGTTCCTCACAAAAGCCAACAGGTGCTAATCAAAACATATTATGCTATCATCTACCTTATGTGTTCACCGGTATTTGCGATGTCCGTCAGTGGCGGAACTGACATGTGAGTGTGGGAGACTGGACACTGTATCGGGGACACTGCATAACACCCTGAGAGACACTATTAACCTTCCACATTGACTATCACAGGGCATAAGTATTCATTCACATTTATCGAGATACATGCTTTTGATTTATTCATGCTTTGTCATTTGTCATCCCATCTTTCTTCACACCTGTCCACCTGATATCACTAGTTCTGTACATTTATTTAGGACAGGGTTACCTTCATATCTCTCAACTGTACACATGTTGGGTAAATGTCCCGAACTTAGACTTATAATGTTGTTCCTTCTTTGTTATTATTGTGCCTTTCTGGTAGATTAGTGGCAGGTCATTAAGGACTGTGAGGCTAGATAATAATGACAGACATTAGTAGTTTATAACTAATAACCCTCAAAACATTCATACTAATGAATTATCCATTATTCTATCAACGTTCTAACTTTGTCAGAGGAATATTTAACATAGTCCCTATTTGTACTTATTTAAATATGCCTTTGTCCAGATGTCTTATTCTGAAAGGTTGAGAGGTATGGTTACCATCTTATTCGTATGCATGTACGTCCATGATAATCGCTTACATGACACTGATATTAGTCCCTACGGCTTCCCCCAATAGTTTATACAATATCCAGTAGATGGGTTCTTCATTTTTGGAAGGTATAGGCATGTGCTATACCCACATAGGAATATTAATCACTCCCATGGGGCAGACCTAATAAATCTGTGCCAACCAACACCTGTGAACCTAGGCCCATTCTTGATTCCCATATCTGATACCCCTCCACAGTAGTCATAAGACATATTTAATGCGAGCGATAATAAAGTATGAAGCACTATCCACTCTCCGCGTATCGGGACATATGTCATACATTCTGTCAACCCATGTGTTATTGCCCTTGCACAAGCTACTGTTGCATGTACAGCTATATTGTAGCTGCGGATGTGACTTCCTTTGCATCAGTAATTACTGGCCATTGCTTGTAGACAACACTTTTTGGAGTCCTGCAAAGGAGACCTATATCCATGTTTAAATAGTAGAACTTGCAGATCTGGCACACTGGTACTTTCCGGGCAATGGTTTGGAAAGCAGCAGTGTATTTACCTTTCTTGCATGTCTGTATGTCTATCCATAATAGCTATGATGTAGCCTATTTATGTACATGTGTTATATCTACAAGGACAAATGTTTCTGTGTTTGTTATGTATATATCGATTAATGTAATTGTGTGTGTGTGTGTGTGTGTGTGTGTGTGTGTGTGTGTGTGTGTGTGCGCGTGTAGATATATATATATATATATATATATATATATATATGTATATATATATATATATATATATATATATATATATATATATATATATATGTCTGTACATTCTTTCTTTCATATATTTATTTAGTTTAAGTCTGTGGATATATATCTATACACAAATATATATATCCATATATAGATATATAAATAAACGTGTAGAAAACAGCATTCATTTACTATGCTGTGAGTGGATTACACACGCGCAGGTGCACTTGCATATCCTTATTGTGGGTTACATATGTTTACTAAGTCTTTGTGCTTACGTGGGCTTTCTTAATTGTGACGGTACCAATACAATATCTGTAATCCGGTTAACGGACATATACAAAACACACGTTCACCTTTACATATTTAAATGTCTTTACAGCACACACGCATTCATTAACTCATATGTGCTGAAGTCGTAGTTGACCCGGGACTGCATTCACGTTGGCCGGATGCTGTAACCACTATACTATTGGTGTTCTGACTCATTTATATGCATACCCAAAGTACATAGCTACATTAACATACGCCTCACCGCTTCACTTACAACACAGGCATCCATTCTCCTGCTGTAAAAAATGCGGTACTACATATTACACATTCCCTATTCCCTACTGCTCTGGACCCAAGCTGCATATTTAATCACTCCAAGGATATGCAGACCTCTAAGGCTTATAGTCCTGGCACATACAAGTCTTTGATTGTCAGGGTGTTCCTGTGGTGATCTGGGTTTAGGCTTGTCCGCCTTGTTAATGGAACTGCCCTGACCGAGTTCAAATGTCAGACGAAGCACATGGACAGCATTTGTCCATTTTATAGAAGTTTACCTGTGTTTACAGACACAGGTCTTTCGGCACCTGTCAGCAGCTTTTTATGTTGGCAATGCATAATATGTTGGGGGTGGTTACAATACATAATCCACTGTGAGGGGTGTTCCTATTCACATTTGACTATTTCCTGTATGCATTCATACAAGGATTATTATTTTGGACATGAATTAACTACAGGTATGCAGTGGTACAGTAAACAAATGTGAAGGTCTGTTACTGTAAATATGTATGGACCTCTGTAATACACTGTTGTTTTCTGGCAAATCAGTAGCTAGTCATTAAAGACTGAAGTCAGAACATAATAACAGACACTTGTGTTTCAGAATTCATACTCTTCAGGAAATTAATGCCAATGTACAAACTGTTATTCTATCAACTTTTTCAGTTTCTTTACAAATTGTCCATACCGTTGGGCCTTTGTCCCACTTTTATTCACGGCTTTGTCCAGATATCTTGCTCTCAGAGGTTGACAGGTATACTTTTAGTCACAACTTTGTCCAGATATCTTGCTCTCAGAGGTTGACAGGTATGGTCGGTCACACCTACACATACATTAAGTGTCCCTCACACAGTAGATCAGGGTTATCCTGTTTATGTCAGTGCCTTCCTCACCCTTATACCATTTGCCACTATGCGAATGTGTGCAATATATTTCTGCTTATTCGTGTCGGGACACGTGCGTCACGGGCAAGTGTTTGATCCTGGGTAGTAGGTTATGCATGACCACTTAGGGCTGGACAGTGTCATACACCTCTAATGCACATTCCAACTTCTATCCAGATATCTACAGGACTGGAGTTTGTGTCTTCCGTTCTAATGTTTACACAGGTTACGTATCCCATGAGGATATCCAAAAATTGTACCGATCCACAACAAGAGGTATACCGAACATCGTTTTGGAGTTACGAAAATGTGCTGAGGTCGTCTGCAATCCTGCAACTGCCTAGGGTGACACTACCTACTACATATGCGTAGTGGCTGCACCACACCAGTAGGTCAAGTACGGCTGGATTTGGTGGACGTTCAGGTATGGGAGCGGGTTGTGTGATGTGGAGGGGATGCTGGGTAGTCCATTATGCATCCAGGTGTGTTGCATTTGTTATGACCAGTTCCATCCAGGTGTGTTGCATTTGTTATGGCCAGTTCCATCAGGACCAATCTGTGGGTATGTGCCGGTGACATATCTATACATTTGTATCGCACATTTCAATATTCATCTGTTTGTGGGATTGTGTTCTACAGCATGGCCTGTCTGGTTGTATTGCAGCTGTTTATACATGTGTTTGTGTTTCTTTCAGCTTCACCCGCTGCTCCCTCATACACCTCCGGTTCACCTATTCTGCATACGACACAGTATCGCCTTGGAGGATTGTACCATTACCCATCCACCCCACAAACACAGATTCCTCACACCCCATACATCTGTGCTTTGGTTGTTGGCCCATGACACAGCCAGAGTAACACATTGAATACCCTACATGTGTCTGGTACCTGTATGGTTGTGTGGACTACCCTGCCATGTTTGCTTTCCACATGCTATACTTCACGCACATAGGTACACGCCCATACTTCTCTTTCATTACATGTTTGGTATACCCGGGTACTACCTGTTCGACTGTGACACATCCTGACAAGTTTGGCTTGTACCTATGACTTCCGGATTTTGGCGGCCTGTTGTACTCATTGGTAGGATGCCACCTTTTCCTATGTCCAGGATGGGATATATTCCATACACATATCCAACTGTAGTGGACAACATCTCCCCACAGTCGACGGTAGGGTTGCCACCTTTTCAATTGGCCAAAGTGGGACATTTTTGGTACACACATCACATTTTACAGGCCGACACATACCCATGGTCAGTACACAGGATAGAACTTAGACTTCTTGCCTATATCAAAGCTTATTCTTGTAGCAGTTCAGTTGCTTATTCTGTTTCTTATAACATTTATGTAATTTAGATACAGAAAACCTGTTTAATGCAACTATTACATAACGTATAGGGAATAATTTTGTCCTATAATCTCAGGACATTTGCCATTGTTACAGGTTTTTGTCGGGACACAACTGCCCAAGGAGGGACTGTCACTCGCAAAGTGGGACAGGTGGTAATCCTAGTCAACGGTACGGATAATACTGTTCCTTTCAGCCTACGTGTGTCCTTATTGTTGTGGCTGTTTGCATGCTCCTTCTGTTTCGTTTACATGCTTATTCTATTTCCTATCACATTTGGTATGTGAAATACGGACATACCTTTTGTATGTGACTATTACATGCCTTGTGAGATATAATTTGGACATGCGGTCGCTAGATATCTACATTTCTTGTGTATTTTGTTATGGACACATCTGCCCAGCTGTGTACCCTCCCTCACATTATTGGTCAGCTGGTGACCCTCACCATTGGGCTGGACGTACCTACTGGCAGATTGCTAACATATGATGAGTTTCACTTCCACTTGGTATGGCTATCTACACTGCATTGGACTACGGCCACATGGTCTTCCATGTCATTTGTTCGCAGGATAGGGACCCATTATTCCCTACCATGCATTTCTGTTTGCTTCGTCACTTTGTGTTCGCAGGTACTTTCTTGCATGCTTTGCATACGTTTCAGTATACAGGGACACTGACATGGTTACTATCTTGCAACCTGTTATATGCAAGCATTTTAGGTTGCACATCGACAGCTGCCATTTCCACACCTCCGTGCAGCACTTCGACACACCCTATGCACTCGCGCTCCTTTCCTGTGCATGTGGCTGTGTCGGCAGTGCGCCTTCATTACTATGCATTTGGTGCTACTGCGCCATCCTCATGCCACACGGTCGGCGCAAGCCTAGCGCCGGCCTTGCGCCAAGCTTCATGAATCCCGGAGTTTGATTTTTCGCAGGAAACTTTGACTCCCTCCACAGTACCTGGTGTGGGGGCTCTGCCTCACACTCCTGAAACTGAAATGAACTATCTCTGTGGTCATACAAACACAGAAAAAGGGGAAAAGTAATGAACTATTTTACAGTCAATGTCCTGAATTTGATCTATTTCTTCACCAACAAATGTTCTTACAGATACTGCTTGATATATCTATATCTATATCCATATCTATATCTACATCTATATCTACATCTGTATCTATATCTACATCTATATCTATCTAGAGATACATATATATATATATATATATATATATATATATATATATATATATATATATGTCTGTGTGTGTGTGTGTGTGTGTGTGTATGTTTTAATGTGGAAAAATCTCCTTATATAATAAAATGTATGGTATTGCTTTCTATTGCCTACAAATTAATTTCTCATTGTTTAGTGTGTATTGTAGCTCGTATATTGAATATTCAGAGTATCTGTTTTTGCTACTGGCGATTTTTTCATGTCCCTTTATTCTCCAATGATAGCTAGTGAAAGTCTTACTTGTATCCATTGATCTGATTTCAGTACTCCTTGTCTGATGTCATTGTGGTGTTACTCAGTTTTGTCCAGACTGACTTAATTTTATATACTTTGTTTTGTAGGAGGATCCATGTGGATTACTGTCTTATAGTTTCTATATGATTTAATTTCTGATAATTGGGGATTGCTACATATTGCATATCCATCTGGGCTGGTAAAGAGCTTGGTTCATTTCCGGTTGACCTGTTTGAGTCTGCTCCTTACAACATTTCTCACCTATCTTTTTTCATAATCACCTTGGATAATACAGAAGCTTAAATGTTAACTGTTAACTCATTTATTAAGAAAAAAACTTGCTAATAGTATATATTCTGATCCATCACTGACTAATTCACTTTTTAGAAGAAAGCAATTATCTTGGACATAACCAGATTTATTTGCTCCTACTTTTTGAACATCCCAGTTAACATTTTTGATAGTTATTTCCTGTTTCTACACAAGTGAATTTTAATTTTATTAGTAATTGCATTTTAGTATATTGCAAGCTCAACTTCACTATATTATTTTATTTTGCCTCTGTCATTCTTTATTTTATTATCTTTCCTGATTTCATGATGTGATTTCATTACAGCTGGAACCATCTTTTGTTCTCTTCTCTTATGTGCCTCCTAAGCTACTTGTCACTGCCCCCAAGATCAGGTATAACCCTAGGTAAACAGAAGAGAAGCCATACATAAGAAGGTTCCATAGCAGCCCACTTACTGCCCATCACATCGTGGCCTACTCAGACTATACAGATTACTTCTTATTTCTTCATTTTTATCACAGTTTGTCATTGATTCCTAAAGTTTTTCATTAATTTATTTGACATGTTATATCTAAGCAAGACTGCACTCTGATAACTGTGGAGGAAACAACTGCATTAAGCCAGAGGTCTAGGATCCCCATGGCCCCCAGAAGCCATGGGGATTCTAGATGCTTTGAAGTGCATTTTACAGTTATTTTTTAAACATTTTCATCCAGCGATTACCTGAACAAAAACATTATCAAAGAAAGAAATTTAGCCTTACTCTTCAGCTTTGTTTTCTCCTGCATCCTTTTGACACATCCTAACTGAGGAAGACTACAGTAGAAATAACTGTATTAAGCCAGGTGTTGTCTTTAAGCCATTAGACCCCCAGAAGCCCTGAGGTTCTAGATGCTGTATGATGCATTTTAGAATTATTTAAACAAACTTTTTATTCAGTGATTGCCTGAACAAAAACATGACTAAAGTAGGAAAGAAATGTCATATTACTCTTCTTTTTTTCCTGCATTCTTTCAGCACACCCTTACTAACCATGATAACAGTGTAATAACTGCAATGAAAATAACTGTATTAAGTCGAACCACTGGGGTCTGGTTGGCCCAAGAAGTCATGAGGTTTCTATATGCTCTGTAATACATTTTAGAATTTTTTTAATCAACCTTTTTATCAAATGATGGCCTTAATGAAAACCATGATTAAAGAAATTCAGTTTACTCTTCAACTTTGCTTTTCCATGCATTTTTGCAATATATCCTAAATGACTCAAATTAATCTGTAATAACTAAATTAAGCTATGAGTCTGGGGATTAGGCACCTGAAAATCATCGATACTCTGAGGTGCATTTCACAGCTTTTGATCTAACGATGGCCTGAACAACATTCATGTATATGGAAAAAGATTGGATATTCAATCTTATTTTTTATTTCAAGGAAGAAATAAGCTGTATCCAAGTCTTCATGTCCAAAACTGCAACAGCAGCTCATGATAAACTGAGAAGACAAATACTTGTGAAGATATATGTATCATATGTAGTACAGAACGTTGTTAGCATACATATTATCTAGGTATAGTACCTGCACTGCCACCCCACCCACCACAGAACAGGTAGGCACTTTCTGTGTATCCCCCTCTGGTGTTAACTTGGGATTAAACTTAAGGCAGAAATGCCCCCAGTCATAAATTCAAGCTGCTGCTGTCATATTTGTATGCAGCATGCCTCCTCACCACCTACCCCCAAAATACAGCCACCTTCTGTGTACACTTCTAATGTCATACTCAGACAAAATTGAAAAAAAAAACAAAATATAACTTATCTGCTGTCAGACAAATAAAAACAGCATGTTTTATTCTCTCATAAAAGATAGTGACCTGCATATTCATAAGACATTTGATTGTGAAGAAAATGAAAAAAAAAACACATAATGATTACATGTTTTCAACTTTTTACTTCTACAGACAGTACAGTGCTCTTATACAAACTATAATGCCCCCCTGTGCAGTCCTCTGAAGTTTGTGAGGAAAGCTGAAGAAATAATGACCACATTGTCTCCAGTTCCCAGTGGTTTGGTAGGAACTCTAAAGAAATAATGACAATGTCAACAACCCTCATACAAGTACATCCACCTTTTGTGTATACCCATGAACAGGGCTACTTTTAGGTTAGTTGGGGTCCAGGGCAGAGGTGATTACTAAGCTCATGTAAAATTGCACTTAAACAACCTTGGTGTGTAGGGGCACCTACATCCAGAAGTTCTTAAGACCTGGGCATTCTGTGATGCATTTATCACTTATTTTTCCTATATGACTATAAAACTGAGCAAGTGACAACAAGGTCAGTTACTTTCATCCAAACAACACCCACCAAGCAGTTATAGCTACTTCTAAGAGTCCAGTTATATAGTCCATCTTACTTTTAGCAAAAGCACACCAGTCCTTTAAAGCCTGATAGTGACTGTTTAAACTGAGCAAAGACAAGAAGGTCAGCTTCTTTCACCCAGCTAACCCCAACCTCACACAGCAGCTATAGCCATGACATCTGACAGCTACGTAATATTATTTAACCTCCACAGTCCAAACAAATAAGTTGCCACATATTAAAGTATTCCAATCCAAATTGCTCCACACAAATCAAAAATACAGAAAAATATTGTCCAAAATATTTTGTTAATCAATGCCAGCATTTTTGTAAAAACAGTAGTAATACTTTTCACTGCACCGTTCTCCTCATTCCAACTGTCAATACAAATCTCAAAGCCAGAAATATTGCCAAAAATATCTGGCTGGTCACTGTCAACATTATTGTAAAAACAGTAATAACATTTCTTACTATGCCATTCCCCTCATCCTAACTGCCCACACAAATCACAAAGCCAGAAAACTTACAAAAATATCTGATTCATCACTGCCAGCAGCATTAATGTAAACCTCATAAAAATCCTTATCTCACTGACACCGCATAATGCTTCTTATCTCTGTCCAGTCAGAATTATGCACAATGTCCCTGATTTCAATCCTTGTCCCTTGTTAAAACCTCTTTCAGTTGAATTCAGACCTACATTTGAATGTTGTGAAGTCTGTACTCCAGGGACCTCATAATGTTTAGGCCAATATCATGATGTGACTTGAATGTCAAGTCAACTGGATTACCCCCCCCCCCCCCCCCACACACACACACACACACCACCCAGTCAGAGCATTCAGTGTTCTTTGGGCATCTTTTCTTTTAAATAGGGATGCTTTATGTACTTATTCATTTTTAAGGACAACAATCATTGTTCTAAAAAAAATAAAAACATAGATAGGGCTAGAGCATCCCTACAAATATGGCACCCTAGGCATTTGTCTAGTTTGTCTATGAATAAGGCCAGCCCTGCTTAAGGTCTCTTATTTGTTCAAGATGTTGTGAAGGCAATTGCCTTGGGGTCCATGGTCTCCTGGAGTCATATTCACTGTGAATGTTGGCAAGTCCAGTTATGTTTAACATTCAGAGTTTTGGAGGAATAATAAAACTCTGCTCTCACCATGATGCTTAGGGAGGCTATTTACTATACTACACCTACAGGCAGAACATACACTTCATTAATTCTACCACTGGCCCTGATGAAAAAACACAAGGTCATTTCACAGCAGTCTTGAAGTTCTTTCTTGAGAAAAAGCAGACAAACAATATACTCTTTAGATGCACTTTACTTTCTGTTCAGGTTCAGTTGCAGTGTGTACTGCAGCCCATCTCACTTTCACAGATCGTTTGTTAATTAATATGATAGATAAAATGAGCAGGAACACTGTAGCCATGCCATGGCAAATGCAGATGGAATAAAATAGAAAACAACAGGAACACTGACTACAAATGTTTAACAGAAATTCATTTTACAGCAAGACATTTGTAGACTGTTTATACGAAATTCTAGTTTTAGAACACATTTTGTTCGAACACAAGTTGTGCAAGACGTGTGAATTACATACAGTCAAAATAAGTATTGTGATATGCTTTATGATTATTCCATCTGATACTTTTTGATTACATAACGAAGGCTATAATATGACCATCACAGTGACAGGCTGAGTGAAGCTTACAAATTTCTTTCAATAAAACATACAGAAAAGATTTATTAAATTAGGATAAATGCAGTTATTTTTATGAAACCTTTGTGAAATCTGTGGTTGTTGCCTCTGGAAAAAATCTTGTAGTATTTGAAGTGTATAGATTGCAAAAAGAAAGCAAGAGACATAAAAGACCCTGGAAAACGATCCTTATAATACTAATCAGAGTTTATTAATTCAAGTTTCCTTATGATGGCAATAGCTACCTCTTCCTCATAATTTAAATATTTTGGAGAAGGAAATCTTTACATTTAAAATAAAATAAAAGCCAGTCAGAAAGTGTAGAGATGGGTTGCCAACTGGCTCACTGACAGAACCCACACTGTGAAAGTAGCAGACTCTAAATCCAACTTCAGACCAGTGACAAGTGAAGTACCACAGGGTTCAGTCCTAGGTCCTCTCCTGTTTGGTATCTACTTCTCTGAAGTACAGGCTAACACAGAAGGTCTTTGGCTAACAAAGTTTGCAGATGACTGCAAACTAGGAGCCATAATCAAAATTCCTAACGATGTGGACATCCTACAAAAGGGCCTCACTGAGACAGATGCCTGGTGTCAAAGCCATGGCCTCAAGCTTAATGCCAAAAAGTGCATTGTCATCCCTTTTGGTAAAAACTCTGTACCCATGAACTACCACATAGGCGGTAGTCTACTTAACACCGAAAGTGTGATAAGAGACCTTGGGACACAGGTGGACAGTAGTCCCTCCTTTGATAATCACATCGCCACAGTAGGCAGGAAATCCTTCTATGTGGCTCACCTCACACAAAAGGTTTCTCATCTAGGAAAAAAGAGGTCATTGTTCCCCTCTACTCATCACTCATTAGACCCATTATAGAGTACAATGCCCCTTTTGGTGTGTACCTCACAAGATAGCTACAACAACTGGAAAGGCCACAGAAATACCTCACAAAAAGGATTACTGGCCTCAAACAGATGCCCTACACAGATCGTCTCAAAAAAACTCCAGCTTTACTCTGTCACATATCGCCTACACAGAGGCGATCTCTGCCTAACATACAAAACTATGTCAAACCCAGAGCTGTTGGACATGTTCCACTTAAAGAAATCCCAATCCTTCTGAGCTACACGCTCTAGGGACCTAAACCTTGTCACCACAATAAAAAGAACATGCTGGAGGAATAGATTCCTGTCCCAGAGACTTCCCATACTCTGGAACAAACTACCTATCTATATCAAACAAAGCTCCTCATTAGCACTCTTCAAGAAAAATCTTGATAATTGGATGGGAGATAGGAAATTCACCCCGGGGATCACTTCTGTCGCTCTGCTTGACAGGGGCACAGGAAAATAATTTTCTTGGGTGGCAAAAGCCAGTGTACCATTAGGCTAGGCTTATATAGGCCCCAGGGCCAATAGCCTAGTACCTACCTATGAACCTACCTATGAACCTATGGAAATATTTTATGCTTAAAGAACAGGTGCTTCTGAGCAGAGTAGAACAGAGTGACATTTTCTCTATAAATATGAAAGATATAATATAGTAGATCCTTAGTTATTGGTAATTAAGAATTAAATGACTTATAATTAGTGGTTTCTTTTTCTGTGTGCTTTCTGTCTGCTTGAAATACTTTACATTGTAATGCCATTTGCAACTGTTTATTTGCTGTGTATTTGATCTTACAAGGTGTATTGCTTAATGTCATTTATTTAAAGTAAAGTACTTCATCACTCAATTACAAAGGCTTGTGGCTCGTGGTTTATTTATTAGTTTATTAGTTTAAAGGAATGTGCTATGAACTAGTGTATTGCTACCTGGTGATTTCTGACTTTTGAAGAATGACAGCTCAAGCTGTTGCTATCAGGCAAGTATATTATGGTCAATTTATTTGAAGGGTAAAAAATAAGGAGTTATTTGTGTGGTGGATTAATCTAATTGGTGGCAGCAGGAAAAGGGGCATTGGCATTGGAGAGGAATTATTAGACCCTCCTCAAAAATCATGTGTGCATGTGTGAGTGTCTATGTGTGTGTGTATATGCATGCACAAAATTAATTTGATCAAGTTTTAATTTTTTTTTGATAAGACAGTACTGAAAGGTAGAGGGCTTATATCAAGATGGATAAAGTTCTGTGAAGCCAGTGATTATAGCATTGCTTTGCAATTGTTCTGTGTGAAGCTTCTTTGGGTGTGACAGGTGTTGGTCATAATCCAGGCAGTAGTTTGCATTTGACGTATGTTCTTAACGCTAATCGCCTATTACATATGCATATAAGTAAGACAAAATATAGCTGCAGTTGAAGAAAGAAAGAGATACTAACAACTGTCTATGGCATGGAGGAATGGAGAAGGACTGACTGCATTTAAGAGTAATGTTTACCCTTCACAAAGTACTTATGAGTAGCAGAAGTGAAAACCCAGCTCTGATAATCAAGAACAGCATTAAATTGTTTTCTCAACAGAAAGAGGGGTATGACTTTGATAGTTTTATTTTAGCAGTGGAATGTGTGTGCATCTAGCACAAAGTTGACAAAGGGAAATGGATTAGTTCTTTAACTTCTGTGCTTATGTGTCAGGAAGTGGATGTACCAGAAATGAATCATGCAGATTGTGTTGATAATCTGGAAGTGAAAATGTGTTTTTAAGTAATTGAAATTTGCTTCTGAAATTTATAGAAACTGTTTATAGAGCAGTGAAAACCAAAAGACAGCATTACTAATTTCATTGCAAAAATAGTCACTTACTTTTTTAGATGGGTGAGGGAGTATCAAGTTACTATTTCTGAAATGTTGGGAGACAATGTGATAAGGGGTATTACTCTTGGTACCCTTAGTGGTCTTGTCTGAGTATATAAGAATCTGGTTGACAGACCAACAGTGTATGATATCTGAAGAGATGGGTTAAAAGAGTGGCATCTATCTAGTCAGCAAGGGTCAACTAATGAAGAATATGGTACCTAGCACTAATCATGTGTATAAGAGAGTTCATGATGCAATCTATGCCATCACAGCAGGTTTCATAGGCAAAGGGTCAGGGGTAATGGTTGCAGTATATTGCCATGATCTTTGGGTAAATTATTTTTACTGTAACCAAGTAGGGCATGCATGGCATAAATCTCCACCAAGACAGGGTAGGGAATAAAAGCCACATAAGGAAGTTAACAGAGGTAGTAAAATGGTATTGGTTGGTTGTGTTGGAAATGAATGTTCTCCAGATTATAAGAAGGTCCTACACACTATTCTAGTAGTGACAAAATAATTTGCTAGGAGGCAAACTACATCAAACATAACTGTTCTTAAGCCTGCAGTAGTTATAGAAGAATATTACTCAACCAGGCAATCTAGTCCAGTTAGTACCATTAGATGGACACCTCTTCAGGTAAGTGGACAGAGGCATTTGGAGAGGAATGCAGTGAGACAATGTGTGACAATTTTCAATGATATCCTGGAAGACATTTAAACAAAAGTTATTTTGGTGATTTTTGCATACATGCAATTACATGCAGCCAAACATGGAGATAAGTATGTTGGGAAGGCAGCAGAGGAAAGAACTAGCCAGTGCCCACACTTCCAATAGAAATTTATGCTGTAGATACTTGAGGAACATATTGAGGTACAGCAATAAGCCTGAATGGTCACAGCTGTCCAAAGATACTAAACTTCATGTAAAAGCTGCTACTTTAAGGGACAATATGGTTAGTAGCAGCAAGCCTAAGCATGAGCCAGAGTTGTCAAAAGATACAAACTTCATTTGAAAGTGAAACTGGTGAAGTGTATAAAAAGAGATCTGAGGCAGACATAACTCTCAGATCTTGCTTTAGAAAACTTGCAGAAATTAGCTAAGGATGTTCAAAATCATCAAGGAAAGGAGTAGTAGTTGATAACTGGTTATTTTTCAGAGAATGGACTCCTGAAAGATGAATAGAGGGAGAAGTGTTATAGCAGCTATTAGCGCCATTATCTACAGTTGGATACTTCTAGCCATAACCCATGGTATTCCTTTTCCAGGCCATTTGGGTATAATGAACTCCAGAAGGAGGTTTATGCAAAACTTTTAAAGGCAAAAGATGTGAAAAGGTACTGAAAGATGTGTAAACAATGCCAAAAGGCTAATACAGCAGGAATCAAAGCTATGGCTTCTTTAGCATCTTTGTCTGAATTTACTGCTCCAAAAAGTAGCCAAGGATATTGTGGGGTATCTTACTAATCTTAGTACCAAAGGCACTGCAAGTAGGAGGTGTATCTTGATAGTGGCAGATTATGCTACTAGATAGCCTGAGGTGGTGGCCTTGTCCCCTTCTGAGACAGAAAAGGTAGCAAACACTCTTTTAGAAATTATAAACAGGGCGTGTTTTGTCCAGAAAATATCAACAGAATGAAGAGAGCTAACCTCACATCAGATATACTGACCTGTTTTTGGAATTGTTGTGAAATAAAGCAGTCAAAAAATACCCCTAAGCCAGCACCATGGTGAAGATGGATAAAGCCCTGACTACAACCCAGATGATCCAGGATCAATTAGCAGCCCAGGCCTATGAGGCTACAACAGTGAAGGATTGGTGTACCCATTCTTGAAGAGGGATGGAGAGCACACAATTTTAGTTCGATTTCCCTGGGGGGAGACCAACTAAAGAACTGTGAGGTGCTGTATGAGGGTGAGTGACCTGCTGACATCAGCACCTTGTAGAAGTGAGGGACATTTCAGTGCTGATACTCATTGCACATCCTGGGTGGATGCATGTGCAGGTAAAAACAGGCGAAAACACTTTCAGACAACAGTGTGATACTGCTCCAGGCTCCTCAATCTCCTCTCTGGCCAGAAACATTGGTCAGAGTTAGCCTGGTGAAGGCTAAAGTGGGTTCAATTGACCAAGCAGGTGACATGAGGAATTGGGAAAAGCCAACTGTCAACTGCAGGGAGCTAAAAAGAAGCAAACAGCAATCTATTATCCACATACAAGTGGTTTGCAGGAAATGTTTAACTTTACTGTTAAGATTATATGAATGCATATGCAGACCATTTTAAATGGGAGTGAGAAAATTACCTGTTGTACCTCCTCTTTGCGTGTATAGGGATGGTCTTCTTGAAATTTAAACTTCTTTATGTGCATATGATAATGGAGCCCCTAGACTTAATGTGTGATGATTGGGAGGGTGAATATGATTCTTACAAAAAGTCTGTTGTGGAGTAAGTGTGGAATCTGAAGACTAAATCTGGGGAGTTCATGGGGTGACACAGGAGCACCTTGCATGACCACACCAGCAAGAGTTCAAGAATATTTGACTAGACGTAGGTAATGGTGCTTATTCCTGTTTGACAAAAAAGCTGCACTTTCCTTAATTTCCGTCACTGTTGCAAGAAAGGTGTGCAATGTTAATTATGTGGTGGAATTTCCAGGTAAAAAGGCAAAAACACAAATTCAGCCATGTTGACGTAAAGAAGCTCTGCCAAAAGAGAGAGACATAGATAGACAGAAGGACAGAGAAACTTTGATACTCTGTATCTACAGTGGGCTACAAGAAGAATCAGATGGGGGAATCTTGTAGAAGACCTTCACAGGGGGCATTGACCTGAATTTCAGTGGATGGAGCAGAGTCACAGATACTATCCCCTTTTCAGGTCTAGGAAATATAAGCTGCATTATAATAGCTTTGGGATATAAGGGTTCATTCACATGGTAGATAACTAACTTGGCATAGGCCCCTGACAGTTAATCAGATCTTGTCTTTATAGGATATCAGGTCAAAATAAACAAACTATGCAGAAAGAACTACAGGAAATATTGGCATTTGGGGGTAATCCAGTAATCCAATAGTCCCTGAACCTTATTAGTAGTGGTAGTGCCAAAAGAAAGAAAGGACCTCCAGGTTCTGTGTAGAATTTAGAAAATTAAACACTCACATGGAAACAAATGGTTACTCATACCAAGAACAGATGAAGATTTGGAATGACTGGGTGAAGTTATGTATCCGACTGACAGAGATCTGACTAAGGGCAACCAGTAGCTATCCTTGATGACCACAGCAATGGAAAAGTTGGCTTTTATCATAGCAGAAAGATTGTACAAATTCACCAAAATGCCCTTTGAGACAAGGAATGTTTGTTAAAAGAGGCTGGTAGAGTGCATCCTGGCAGGAAACTGAGACTATACTTTTGCTTACATAGACAGTCTTGAGAAGAATATATTCAGCCCATTCGATAGGGGCTGTGCAGATTAAAAATGTCTCCTTAACTAGTAAGGTAAATAAATACCAGGTGGGTATGGCAGAAGTATCTTACCTTGATCGTTGAGTAGGTGGTGGAAAACTTTTATTGCAGCCTGCCAAAGTAGAAGCTATACAGACGTTGCCCTCCCCCTGTCACCAAAAAGTAGGTATGGAGATTCCTTGGAGCAGTAAGGTATTACAGAGAACTTGCCCCTTATGTCTTAGAGATCTTAGCCAAAACAATCATCCAGTTAAGGTTATCAAATTACCAGCTAGAGCACAGGCTTTCCAGAAGTTCAAGGATGCTTTGGGTAGACCCACCCCTCTTGTAATAAATAGCCCTAGTTATTTATAGCAAGAATTTGTCATGCAGATTGTCTTTAAGCAGATTGTCTTTAAACAGATTTTCTATAAGCCATGGCAGACAAGTGAAGATTGCAGTTTAGAAAAGCTATATTAAGCCAAGCTAACTGTAATTATATTTTCATAAAAAATGTGAAATAAAAAAATGTAAAATCTGTGGTTGTTGCTTTTAGCAAATCTAGCAGCATGTAAGATATACAGAATGTATAAACAGTGAGTAAGAATGTAGAGCTTTCTTTTTATTTTGTCTTTTTTTAATAGCTCCCTGCAGCATACTATCAGCTGCCACAATCTCCCCTCCTCCCTCCTTCACTAAGTCTACTGGGTCCATCATAACCTCCCTATGGTCTACCTGACACATGTCCAGGGCTAGTGAGGAGACCAAGGACACTGGTCCAGTGTTATACTGATGTGGAGGAATGTACCCTAACCCAGCACTCTGTGGCAGCCCTGTGAGCTCTGCTTGCCTGCCTTCACAGGGTACATGTGCACTTCCATGCATGCTCATCCCCATGACCAAGTGGCAAATGTTTTGCAGAGTGAAGTTTGACAGGTTATTCATGCTGCTATTGCTGCTAGCCAGGTTGTCCCTCTCTCTCCCATGGTGGACAACCAGCATTGGGCACTCATTCGCATCCTCTTCCACTCGATCTGCAAGTGTTGGTGCCACAGGACCAGGACCATACCCCCCTCCCATGTTTTCTACCAAAATTGAAGTTGGAATAGGTATGGGAAGGGTGATGGCTATGATAGGTGGCAACACCGGGACATCTGCAGCACATGGACTCCCTATGCCAGCTTTCTTGTGTGCTGCATAAATGGGCCAGGCCCTCCAACAGATCATAACAAAGACCATTTGTAACCTTGACCAGCTCTGCTAAAGCTGCCTTGGTCCTAACTATCCCAGATCAGGAAGGATTGGTATCTATGGTGATGCCATCTACCAGTATGCTAATTCAAACCACCCTCCCCCACTCAGTGGAACTAGTAGCAACCAATGATGATTCTGCCATAGGAGAAGATGGCTGTCCCTATGCTGATGTCCTGCCCTACTATGGCATACAGTTACAAAGAAGTGTGCTGCACTGGCAAAGGAACTGTGCCAATGTAAGGGGGAGATAGGGTCATCACATTACATGTGTCGACCAATGCTATGGTAACTCCCAACGATGGTGGAATTTAGTTGGTGTCATCATCATGCCCAGACATTTCCCAATATCCATTTCAGAGGAACCTGACAACCTAGCACTTGTGATAGCACAGATGTATACCCAAATTATGAATGCACTTTTCACCAACACTCACAGGCCGGCATAGTTAAATCTCTATAACAGACTGCCAAGTAAAACCTAAAGTAAACATATTTTGAGCAAACTGATGTTGCAGTTGTGCATCTGTTGTTCCTATACCAACACAGAAGCCATGCATGTTATTTGCATAACATTGAGACAGACAGTTACAACAGATAGTTCTACTTGTTACTGCATACCCACCTAGGGCATCTCCAATTGATATTTGAGATGTCCCATGTAGTTCTGCTTTCAGGCCTAATACTTGAGCATGGATAATGGAACTGGCTGTCCAGTCAGAGATGTCAGGAACTCCTGTACAACTGTTAATGATGAATCTTTTGGTGGAATCTCACCCATGTACCTGTGCTACTGTGGCATGTAGGTTGCCTTGCATTGCCACACATGGCATGTATGTTGGTAACCCTTCTCTGAACCTGTCTGTATGCTCTGTTTTGGCTACCAAAGGCAGTGATCTTCTCAAAAATGTCTCACCAGGCATGTTCATAGAAGGCCCAGTGTGTTCTCTTGTTTCAGAATATCTACACCATACTCACAGAGGATGTCATTTTCTGCCTGGGAGAATTTTGCCTTGTGGTGTTTACTGACATCTGGCAATATCAATTGCAATATCAAAGAAATGTAGATGCAAGCTGGTGGCATGTCATATATGGTATACCCATATGTCAGCAACACACGGATATGCCCAGTGTTCAAGTGACCTCTGCTACATCCTACTATGATACTTGTACAGCTGCCATCTGTGTTGTGGCAATCAATCTGGTATGTGTCTAGGTTTTGCTTGGACAAACTGTAAAGGCTATATTACCTTGCAAAGGACATGTGTATTGTATGTCCATGGCCTATACATAAGACATATCACCTCCACCAGAATTGTGGATGGATATAAGAGTTGTTAAATGCATCATGTCTATCCCCAAACCGTGGAAGTACTACAGGCTAATTAGTGCAATTATCTGCCATTTTATGACAACAATAACAAAGACACACACCATGAATGCCAACTATGTATACCCACTGTTGCATTGTACTCCACTGTTAAATAATCCCTAACATTAGTGTGTGTGTGTGTGTGTGTGTGTGTGTGTGTGTGTATGTGTGTATGTGTGTGTGTGTGTGTGTGTGTGTGTGTGTGTGTGTGTGTGTGTGTGTGTGCGCGCGCGCGCACGGGTGTGTGCATGTGTGCTTGCGTGCGTGTGTGCATGTGCGCAAGCGCACGTGTGCAAGTGTGTGCAAGTGTGCGCATGTGCTTGCGTGTGTGTGTGTGTGTGTGTGTGTGTGTGTGTGTGTGTGTGTGTGTGTGTGTGTGTGTGTGTCTACAGGCCAACAGCAAGTGAAAGCCTACATCAAGGCATCCATTGTGATGTCAGTGCATTCCCCCTGGGATTATCCCCATATGTTGTCTTATGTTGGTATGTTTAGAGATTTCCCCAATAATTGCAGTCCAGACCTACAGTACCAAGGTACAGATGCAGGAAGAGGAAGCCCATCTGAGATGCAGAGACCTTAGCATTATCCACCCACACAGTACTCCCTCAAGAAGTTCAAACATTTGTATGTGCTGAAAACCTATGTACAACATCACTTGGCCAATAGACTTAGTCATCGATACTTCTGACCACTTTTCCCCCTCCACCTACAGCTTACACACTCTTCCTCACAATCCTCACAACTACTGTCTGTCAAATGGGGGAAATCTAAAAAGTATGTGTACACACCATTCACACAGCTACACAGTCACACCAAGGGAGGCTGTGGACTAGGGTCTATATCAGAACATCGAAGTATTAAAACTTTGAATGTTCTGATATTGAACACTATTCAGTGAACGCTAAGAATAGCAAAGATGCAGAACAGCAAATTCTTTCCTTGGGAAAGAATTTGGTTGGCCGTTTTTGTGGCTTTGCTGTTCTTAGCGCTGTGGTGGAAAGTTACGGGTTGGGTTCAGGTAAGTGTACAATTGTTTGTACGTGAGGGTTAGGGGTGGGTTAAGTGAGTTAGGGTTAGGGCGCGGGTTAGGCGTGTGGGCAATAGTGACAGACTTTAGGGTTAGGGGTGGTTTAAGTGAGTTAGGGTTAGGGCGCGAGTTAGGTGAGTGTGCGATAGTGACGGACCTTAGGGCTAGGGTTTGGGTTAAGGTAAGTGGGTAGATAGTAGTGTATGTTTAGTTTAGTGTAGCATTAGATGTAGGCATTTAAGTGTATGTGTGTGGTTGCTGTTTGTTTGATTTGCTTGTGTTGTGTGTATGTGTTTCAGAGCAGCAAATTTTTTCCATGGGAAAAAATTTGCTGTTCTAAATGTTCTATATTTTCATGTTTAGATGTTTTTGGACCGATGAAATAGCATTTGCTATTTTCTTCTTTCGATAAAATGATATAAACGCATGGACTACAGGTTCTAGGTATGAATGTCCCTTGTAGATGGAGGACATAAAAACCCATATGGAAAAAGCACAGCTAATGTGTCACCATACTATTCATAGATCTCACTCAGAGTAAAGACCATTGGAAGGCTTTAATGCTCCATTACAGAATAACATGCTTATAGGGTAGCATATGTGAGATACACAGAATCAAACAGAACACTTCGCAAGACATGGTTATTAACAGCAAGTAGGACACACTCACTCCTCAGCCTGGGGTCAATATCAGCTTATCGAAAGCTGATAACATTGCACGCCAGTTGATCGACCACAAACGTTCGAACAGCCAAAATAGCGAATACATGGAACAGCAATTTTTTCCCCAGGGAAACAAATTGCTGTTCCACAAAAAAAAAAAAACACAACATAAAGTGGTTGTGCCCCCCCCCCCCCCACACACACACATAAATATACCAACTTCTAGATCACACCACAGTGGAGGAAATGGCAAACTCCCGACAACGGCCCAGTCATTTTTTTCCCTGGGAAAAAAATCGCTGTTACGTGTCTTCGCTATTTTGGTTGTTCGACCTTTTGTGGTTGATCAATTAGCGTTTGATGTCATCAGCTTTTGATAAGCTGATGTAGACCCCTCAGCCTGTACCAGGGCCTATGTTTTCTACATATTACAACACATATCAAATCTTCCTGTTGTGCAATTAAACTACTTTCCCTGGTCATTGTACCCCAAACAGAATTAACCTGTTGTCAGCTGCACCCAGTAACCTCACCCTCTAGCTCAACACAGTTTTAAGTAGTTTGGCAAACATCCAACAACCACAAGGTATCTAGAAAATAGTCAATATAATGTGGAGGCACCATTTCCCCATCATTTTCATCATGGGAATAGTTGTGTTATTGACAGGGGTTCAACTTGAACACTTTCCAAGTCACTCTACAGGTTGTAAGTAGACATTTCATTATGTGGTGATCAATGTAATGTTCACAACTGCATGTATCTTACAGTTCTGTAGCTTCTGTCATGGTCATTATTCTAATTAGCCTATTTAGAGTGAATGTTACCAAAATCATGCATTTATCTCATTTACACCTCCCCAAGGCTGCAGTACAAAGAATGTTCAACATCATGCACTTGTGTGAGAATCTTTGAAGAACAGAGAGCATGTAGGGGTGATTCAGTGACCCTAGCAGAGATGTGTGGTATATTATTATGATATTATGAGTTATAGAGTCACTGATATGACAAAATGACAACATATGTAAGTACTGTGCTACTCGTGTACTCCTTACATACCATACTTCATATCCTAACACCATCCTGCCATACCATGTATGCTTACTCTAAGCTTGTTGACACTACATTTTGTTGCACCAATGAGGAAACTGAAGTTCATACAATGAAAGCACCAACATGCATGGCTATAAGAGCACTACCATTTTACTCTGGATTGTAATCTGACACATGGCTATGGCTTCTGAAGGCATTGTAGGTGGTAGTGCTTCTGGGTGGTACTCTAAAGGGAGCAAAATGTTTCTATATCTGATGCACAGAGACCACCAAGAACACCTGTTGGGGAATTCTTATAAGACTGCCCAGTATATACTGAATGCCTTGCACAGCCTTGCCAGGGCAGTGACTGCTGCTACTGACATCAATCACTGGGGTGAGCAGTGCATGCTCCACTATTATGACATGAACTAGTGGCATCTTGACCTTCTTCACCAAAGGAAAGAAGAGTTCAGACACTGTGCACCACAGAAGTACAGTAAGTACACAGACTGGGTCAGTGCCCAGCTACTTCAGATATAGTTAATAGGGCCCTTGTAAGACATTTACTTTGCTATGCTTATGTTTCTTGTAAATTCTTTAACTGATGCAGTATAATCCAGTACAATCTTTTGCAGAACAGGCAGTTGGAATTTGTGTGCGTGTGTGTGTGTGTGTGTGTGTGTGTGTGTGTGTGTGTGTGTGTGTGTGTGTGTGTGTGTGTGTGTGTGTGTGTGTGTGTGTGTGTGCGTGTGTGTGTGTGTGTGTGTGTGTGTGTGCGTGCGTGCGTGCGTGCGTGTGTGTGTGTGTGTGTGTGTATTTAAAATGCACCTATCTGATTAAGTAACTTGAATCAAACTCTGCACCTTAGTCCAACACATCAACTGCCAGTCTGGTTGTCTTTCTGGAGTTTTGCAGAATTTATCTGCTTTTGCCTGATATTTATCCCCTATCCTTTGAACAAACAGGCAATGGTCTGGGGCAACAGAAAATTTTGGATAAGATCCTCAATAGTCCAGTTAAGGTGCAAAGGAACAAAATTAGTTAAACAGGATCATCAGCACATGAACCATGTTCTTTGGATGTGATCTTTGGTTTCCTTGGTCTGTTGAATGTTGACAGAGTGTGTATTATGTAGCTGTGAATAAACTGGACAGCATGAAGGCCTTGTAACTATGAATACATGTTTAATTTAGCTTGTTTTTGCAGGTATACAGATGTCAAGCCCACTGCATTTGGGTTACAACAATTTGTCTAGCCCCTAATGCAGCTGAGTAAGGCTATAAGCTATTAAAGAGCTGCTTCCTGTAAAACAGGGTTTGATTACTTCACCTTTCATTTGTCTTCTTTGTAATTCTGACCAAGTTACTTCACCAGATATTACTGCTAGTCTACTCCTTAGAAGGACACTTGCATCCAATGGGCTGTCCCAGGCTGTTAGCAAATGTGTTACAAATTTGTCTTTTGAATTACAGCACCCTTCCCATAGTCGCGTATTAGTACTTCCCTATATGTTATTTGAGTATGAATCCTAGTTCTTCTGTTGTAGTTTAACATGTTGCTAGAAGTATTTTCACTAAATGTGAGGTTTAAGGGAAGAAAAGTTTACTGTTTCTCATGCTAATCCTCTTTTTTTCTGAGAGAGTGTATCGATTAGAAAATGGTTCTTAGTGTGTTTTTCTGTAAAACTAGAAATAAAGGTTTTAAATTAAATCCAAATTTGTGTCATAATTGTAAAAGTAAAGAAAAATAAGTATATACACTAAAAGGTTTGAAAAGTGTTTATGGTAACTGGGAAGATACAGCCAAGTAAATGGATATTAGTATGGCTGGCAAGGGCTGATTAATTAACCTGCATAGGGCCCCATTTACTCATGATATGGTTGTGTCTCTAGAGGTGCATGCTGCAACAGTACATAATTATAAGCCATTATAGTAGGTCAGACCTGTACTGAGTGATGTCAGTGGGGACAACTATTCTTGATGACAGAGAAGACATTGAAGTCAAAAATTAGATGCAGGTGTCCTGCATGCGTATACCCCCACAATAAAACAGTATATTGCATGCAATGATATTTCTGATTTTGGTATGATGTGTGGGTTGTAGAACAAAAGCTGCTGCAAAATTTATATTGTCTTTAATTGTTTTGCTTTATTCATTACACTAAAAATTAAATTAATTTACTAATTGGCCTGGATTGTGTAATATAATCTAAATACATTTCAGTTTAATGATTATTTTTTTGCAGTATCTTCTTTACAGCCTCCAGCAAATGCAAGGGTGTTGACATTTGTTAGGTCATATAGTTTGTATTATTTGGAGTGATAATCAGAATAATCTGATCTTCATTATCCATTGTGAAGCCATTGTTGCATATTACCGTGATATAGTCTTCAACACAACTAGACTGTAATGGACTTTGCATTTATTTAAAAACTGTTTCTCTAGTAGTTATCATAGAGGATTAAATCTCTGACTTTTTAATGATCCACTTCATGTGGCAAGGGTGCAGGTTTGAATCTTCCCAGCTTCATTCACTTACTGTGTGACATTGATCAAGTCACTTAATCAGACAATGCATTATAGCAATTGGGAATTTGGTCTAGGCTCCTTAATGGTCTCCTGAACTGCATGCCTAGGATCTATGAACCTGTCATTGCTTGCCACCCATTCCCTATTGCACAGCTGATCTAGTTCAGGCAATTTTCGGCAATCTCACCAGTTCACCAATTTTTTAATACAACATAGGCAACTTCATCTTCAAGGGCAGCAGACACAGCATTTGTAGACAAATCATTTAAAGCAACATTTTTTCCCAACAGTAACCTGTACATTAGTAATAGTTATTTTAATGTTGTATTATTAAGATGACCTATACTTCTGAAGATATTATGCATATTTACTTAGTATATGTTCAGGTGGTTAATATTTCTTATGCTGTCGTAACAACTTTTCTACTTGGACTGTGCTACATGTCAGGGTCTTAAGGTATGATCTAGTGATCTTATTGACATTAGGAGTACTTTTATATGAGAGCTTTGCCTCCAGTGATATTGTGTAAATACATCTCTCCCATATCATATCAGTTTGTTTGCGTATTAGCTGGTTGTCAGTAAACACAAGGCAATTTCTACATTGTTCAGGATGCCCATATCCACCAAGCTGATAATGGAGATAGTGGGAAAGTTCATATCCATGGCAACAGACCCTTTTTTATTGATTAGATAGCTGGAGTGAGAACATAAAGCAATGCCAGGAGTATTTAGTTTGCAATTCTGGGGACAGTGCTAGTCACTGCAAACTAATTGTCCTGTGTGCAACTAGGTATTGAAGAAATTTCAGTTGTGCTTTTTACAAGAAAAATGTCACTCAAGGTGTCTGAGTCTATACAAGGCAAACACACGAGGGGAAACTAATATGTAGACCCTGAAAATTTAAGGATGATGTATTTAGGCATATATTCTGAAGTAAAAAACAAATCAAACAGTACTTAATGAAAACAAAGAATTAGCTTGTCAAGAATGATGAAAAGAGGGGAGTCACATGAATGGCTACTGCTTGGCCTCTACTAGTACTGGGCTCACGACAGCTTTACTCTGCTGGGATACAATGCTCCTTTGCTTCTTCTCTCACCAGAAGCAAAATGTTAGCACCAATCCCAAGATGAGAAGCAGGCCACAGCCTGTTTGGTGAGCCACAGTATTGTCCCATATTGTTTTATACATACACATTTGAGAAGGATGCAGCCAGCATTGTAGCTATAATTTTTTTTGTGGGATGTGTATTGATAAAAATGACTGACCCAAGTGAGTTGATAAAGTTAATAAGTCATTCTGTCCTTGCAGGGCTAGTGTGCATTTGTATAAAGCAAATCAGAGTACTTTACTGTGGCCATTTTTATCACAATCCAACTTGAGATGTGTATACAGTCAATAAGGTGACCATAATTGCTCATTATGGATACTGGTGGATTATAATGACAGCACTTTGAATATCCTTTTATGGACAAACTATTCTGAAATGTGTTCTTTTGTCATTATTTGTTCATACATTTTGTTTCACTGATTGTTGGAAAAAATATCCAAAACTACAAATTTAAAACATACTCTCACAAATGTTCATAGGTTCATAAGTTCATAAGTAGGTACTAGGCTACTGGCCCTAGGGCCTATACAAGCCTAGCCAAAAAGGTACACTGGCTTTCGCCACCCAAGAAAATTATTTTCCTGTGCCCCTGTCAAGCAAAACCACAGAAGTGATCCCCAGGGTGAATTTCCTATTACCCATCCAATCATCAAGATTTTTCTTGAAGATTGCTAATGAGGAGCTCTGTTTGACATAGATAGGTAGTCTGTTCCAGAGTATGGGAAGTCTCTGAGATAGGACTCTATCCCTCCAGCATGTTCTGTTTATTGTGGTGACAATGTTTAGGACCTTAGAGCATGTAGCTCGGAGGGATTGGGATTTCTTTAAGTGGAGCATGACCAACAGCTCTGGGTTTGACATAGCTTTGTATGTTAGGCAGAGATCGCCTCTGAGTAGGCAATATACGACGGAATAAAGCTGGAGTTTTTTGAGACGGTCTGCGTAAGGCATCTGTTTGAGGCCAGTAATCCACATTGTGAGGTATTTTTGCGGCCTTTCCAGTTGTTGTAGATGTCTTGTGAGGTACATACCAAAAGGGGCGTTGTACTCTATAATGGGCCTAATGAGTGATGAGTAGAGGGGAACAATGACCTCTTTTTTCTGAATGAGAAACCTTTTGTGATGAGGTGTGCCACGTATAAGGATTTCCTGACCACTGTGGTGATGTGATTATCAAAGGAGAGACTACTGTCCACCTGTGTCCTAAGGTCTCTTATCACACTTTCGGTGTTAAGTAGACTACCACCTAAGTGGTAGTTCATGGGTACAGAGTTTTTACCAAAGGGGATGACAATGCACTTTTTGGCATTGAGCTTGAGACCATGGCTTTGACACCAGGCATCTGTCTCAGTGAGTCCCTTTTGTTGGATGACCACATTGTTAGGGGTTTCAATTATGGCTCCTAGTTTGCAGTCATCTGTGAATTTAGTTAGCCAAAGACTTTCTGTGTTAAACTGTACTTCAGAGAAGTAGATACCAAACAGGAGAGGACCCAGGACTGAACCCTGTGGTACTCCACTTGTCACTGGTCTGAAGTCTGATTTGGAGTCTGATACTTTCACAGTGTGGGTTCTGTCAGTAAGCCAGTTGGTAACCCATCTTGTGACATAGGGATTTATACCTAGTTTAGTGAGTTTATCTATAATTCCAGAGTGGGGGATGGTGTCGAACACCTTGGCGAGATCTAGATAGGCTGTGTAAACCCCCTTACCCTCATCTATGGCTTTGGTGACTACTTCAAAGAATTCTATCAGGTTTAGGAGACATGATCTGCCTTTTAGAAACCCAAACTGTGTGGGGTCCAGAGTTTGGAGATCTCCAATGTCTTTGTTTATGAGTTCCACGATGATACGTTCCATGGCCTTGCAGACCAGGCTCGTCAGGCTAATGGGGAGGTAGTTCCCAGGGTCTGTTGTGGCCCCTCCTTTGTGGAGTGGGATAACTGTCGCGGTGCACCATTCAATGGGCACAAAGCCTGAGGTGAGGCTATGACTGAACATGGTACTTAGGTGGGGTGCCCGTTCATTCTGTAGTTCATGTAGAAGGCAGCCTGGGATGTTGTCAGGTCCCATGTATGCTGTGTTCTTGGCTTTGGAGAGTGGGGTTTTTACCTGTGCAGCCATGATTACAGGAACTTTGCATTCTTCTGGTATAAAGATGGGCCCTTTAGGGGTGGGGGTGGGGGTGGGGTAAAGTTAGCACTGAACCTATCTGCCAGGATGTTGGCAATATCAGTTGGTTCTGTATATTTAGTGCCATTGTGCTGTAACTCAGAGCAGATGTGAGTGTTGCCATTGAGATTCTTGACATAGCTATAGAATGCTTTGTGGTTGTCTTTAGAATCAGTGGCAATTTTGTTTTCATAACTAGCTTTGGAGGATTTTATGAGGGATCTCAGCTTCTTACTGAGGCTGACCAGGGAGTTCCTCCAATCATGAGATTTTACTCTTTTTTGCAACAGTTTCTTTCTTCTGTTGTAAAGTTTGTTTATGGCAGAAGACCACCAGATTGGCTTCCTTTTTTTGGAGGATAGCATCTTAGTTCTGTTAGGGATAGCATGATCCATGCACTCGTGTAAGTGCTTATAAAGTGCATATGTGTAGGATTCAGCAGTCGTACCTCTATTGTCCATCTGCATGAGTGTCGTGAAGTTTGCCACTTCTGTCTTAAGAAACGTGAAGTTGGCTTTGGAGAAATTTTTTACGGTTGTTTTTCTAATGGAGGTGGGAGCGGGATGTGGATGTCTAGGGTGATTAGCTTGTGGTCGGATCTGACCAACGAGGAGCTGACCTCTGGTGTGAAACACCGGTCACCCATGTTGGTGATGACCAGGTCTAGGATATTGCTGCCCCTGGTGGGAGTGTGGATAAGTTCATCCAAGGCGTTGGAATTGATGATTTCCAGAAAACGTTGAGCAAAAGAGTTGGTACATGAGTAGTTTTCCTAGTTAATGGTAGGGTAGTTGAAATCACCCATTATTAGAGTGTTGGGTTGTACCTTAATATTTTCCAGTGTATCAAGAAAAGAGGAGTGGGAATCCTGGGGCATGGTGGGGGGTCTGTAGCAAGCTACAATCTGGATTGCAGTTTTGCCCAGAGTTAGTTGAACTTGGATAATCTCGGATGCATTATGCTGAGCAACTAGCTTGGAGGTGTGGATATCCTTAATGAATATGGAAACTCCTCTGCCTTTAGTGTTTCGGTCTGGGTTAGGTGGCCAACAGGTGTGGTATGAATTATAGCCTGGTAATGAAGGGGTGCTCTCTGGAGCTTTGAACCAGGTCTCAGTCACTGCACAAATATCGATGTTCTCCATTTTTAGGAGTGCCTCGAGTGAGTGCATTTTGAGGTTTAGACTTCTACCATTGAGTGGCATTACCCTCAGATTTTGCTTGCTTGTACCTGTTACGGTGGTGAATTTTTCATTTGAACCTTGCCTAAAAAAGGCACTATAGGGGTGGCAAGAGCCTTTTCCAGTATCCGGAATCCCAAGGGCGACAAGTGCAGGCCATCTCTGGCAAAGCAGCGTGGTCTGTCAATTGTGTCATCCCAGGCAGACAGATACTGGATTCCCTTAGAATGACACCAGAAGCTTAGCCAATTATTAAAGTCAATCATTTTGTCCTTGTACTGTGGTATCATTCTGGGTGATGGCAGGATGCTACTCAGGGCTAGGGACATACCTACAAAATCGGAGAGCTACTCCATGTCTCTTTTCATGTAGTCCAGGGAGGTACGTCTCAGGTCATTCACACCAACATAGACAATGACAGAGTCATATTTGTACTTGTTGTGGAGTGTCCTGAGTGTGTGCGTGAGTTATGTGGTGGATCCTGGCACCTGACAGGCAGCTGACAGTAACTTTTTCCTTGTTTAGCCTGCTGAGTGGAACATCAGTGTGCCTGACTATAGAGTCACCTATGACCAGAGTGTTGCGTACGTTATGCCTTATGGGATGTAGTTGAGTGGCACACTGAGTATGTGGGCTATGTGTCATTTGGGTTGTGTTGGGAGTGGAGGCTGCTTGCATTTCTGCTTTGGAGGTCTCTGTTGTTTGGGCAGATTTGTACTGAGAGCCTCTGCAAATGTAGGTGTGTGTTTTGTGCTTCTGTGTGTGTGTTTTGGTGGTATAGGTTTTGAGGGACTATGTGATGAGTGTGGTGCGGTGCAAGTGTTTACCTTCTCCTCTTGACTGTCTAGGCCAGTCTTTGGTGAAGAGAGCTTTGCTTCCAGTTTGGCTATATAAGTGCATCTCTCACAGGTCGTAGTGTTGGGTGGTAGGAGGAGAGGGTTGTCTGTGTGCATGAGGCAATTGCTGCATTGTCCCAAGATGCCCAGATTCATCAGGTAGACAGGAGAAAACACCGGGAGCTGACCTTTAGACATGCCTGAATAGGTGCTTATTTATTAAGTACTAAAACTGTTTTCCTCTAGACAAGTGAGGAAAATTGAGTGCTGTAGTAATTTGTAACTTATTTATTGCTTACAATGAGTTCTGAGCAAGTGCTGAGCTCAAAGAAACAGATTTGAGTGCTGAAACTAAAAAGCTGGCTAGTTGCAAGGGAAATTTTGAAGAACAGACTTTATGGAGCCAGGAATAGTTTAACCCCAGTTAAGTGTGTGTGGGGGGGCTTAGGAGCTCACAAAAAGTCCTGGACACAGCAAATCCATATCTGGACAAGACCTGCCACAGGAAAGGGGGGAAGCAAGCTTAGAATTTTTTTTTTCCAGTAAAAGTGGAAATGGAGAAAGCTGGAACAGAAGTTAATTTAATGTTAAGAATCTGAGTGTGTTGGCTTTCACAAATGTTCTTTATTAGATTGAGTGAGCTAGTGATTTAGACTGGGAGGAGTGTCACAGATGAAATATACAGTATGGGCGGGCAACTGCAAAGCCACCAAGTATAAGAACACACAACACTAGGGAGGGTGGGTGGTAAAAATTACAGTTCCTAGATGTAGCCACTCCTTTAAACAGATCAAGGAGCAGACTCTAGAGAATGCTTTTAACTGTAAACAGACAATTATAGTAATGCACACTATTACAGTTCCTAGCTGTAGAACACAGAAACCTCAAAAAATCAAAAATGCACAGAAAAGCTCGGATAGAGCACTCACAAACAGAAAATACAACTCTCAATATGAAAAAGCAGTTTACAGTTAAGTAATTCAGTAAACATGCAATTAGCAATGAAAAATACAGTTAAAACAGTATAAAACAGTAATAAATGCAGTGACACAATAAAAAAGCTTTATATCAGTGCAAAATGTAGTAGATCAACTGTATAGCACAATTATAAGTGTTTCAGAAGTGCAGTTCAGTGAAATAAGTATAAGAAATAACTTATCCTGCTCTTGGAATCTTAAGGAATTTCCACTTATGCAATGCAATCCAGAGCCTGAGCAATATTGCTATATTAAACAAGAAATCTAAGTTAAAGTTATCAGGAAGATTAAACAAAGAACACATGCATTTATGCATGAGTGTAAAATGTGTGCAGGGATCCCACGTTTTGAAAACAGCCCAGATCCCAAGGCACACTAATCCATCACTGATCCCAGTATACTTATGGCGTAACAGGAGCATCATCACACGAGCCCTGTTCTTTGGGTACAATCCTTGGTTTCCTTGTTTTGTTAACTTTTGGCAGTGTGTCTATTATTTGGCTGTGATTAAACTGGTCAGCATGGTATCTACAAGTTTAATGTTAATATTTTAACTTTGAATACTAATTAAGCTTGTTTTTTTTCAAGCAAAAAGATACAATCATAGGTGTAAAATGCATTGTGTTGGGTTGCAACAGTCTGTCTGGTACTTGGTTCAGGCGAGTAAGGCTATGAGCTGTTAATTAGCTGCTTCTGTATGCATTATGTGATTTCTCCAGCCTTCATTTGTCTACTAGGTGACTCTAAGTCACTTCATCTAACAGTCTTTTTAGGCTGCCCCTCTAAAGGTATACTTACATGCAATTGGCTGTCCCAAGCTGTTAGCAAATGCATTACGCATTTTAACTTATGCATCCTTCACATTGCCACTAATTCATTTTTCACTATATGCTATTTGACTGTGATCCCAGACACATCTCTTGTAGTCTAATGGATTGCCAGATATATTTTCAATAAATGTGAGCAGCTTCATGGGAAGAAAAATTTACTGTTTCTCTTGCTAAGTCTGTTTTCAATGTGAGACTGTTTTACTTTGTTTTGTTTAGCAAATGTCTGTCAGTGCTTTTGCTATAAAATATGAAATAAAAGTTTTAAATTAAATACAAATATGTGATTATTGTAAAAGCAAAAACAAAGGTAGTTAGCATGTACACTGCCATATTTGAACATTTTTTTCCTTGCAATTTTTATTTCTCCATTGTTGATCAAGTTAGTCCCACTAAGCTTGCAGCTACTTTTCAAGGGAGACCTCAGATAGTATTTTTATACTACTAGAGAAAATCTGACCAGGGCATCAGGGAAGTTTTCTTACTCTCTTTGATAGCTGCTGTGGGATCTTTCACATCCCCTAGAGCTATAACTATCTCAGGCAGCTAGGTGCTTGGCTGAACATCACATCTAAAGTATGACACATTCCAGAGTGCAGCATCTCCTTATGCTACACTGCAATATCAGTAATCCATCCTCCTGATGTGGGAATAGAACCACAGTCTTCTACATTAAAGACAAGTGTGCTCCTTATTGTGTCTCTCACACTGCTAACTAGAGAGAGACAACAAATTAGTGGGATATTAGTATGGTTGCAGGGAGTTGGTGGCAGCAGTCCATTACTCTACTTTGGGCCTCATTTGACCATGATCTGGCAATAATTTCGACCATGATGTATTTATTTTATTTTTATTTTTGCATTTATTAACTGTGTAGGTGGTCTGGTCTGAGGACCTTTTTCAGACATTTTCAGACATGACTTGGGCCACAAGGGCTATGAAGAACACTACAATATAGCACATCAAAGTGTGATTACACAAATCACAGTAAACGAACACATACAAATAGAACAATTTTAGCAAAAGCATGGAAATATCGCAATATATACAGCATGCATAATAGAATGTTCAGTCGTATTTTTGGAGAAAGCAACCAATGAGTATCAGAAGGGAATTGTAGTATATCCTGTGATTCCCCTGTTGATTTTGATCCTTAACTCATTCTCTCCATACAGCTCTTTTGAGTGTGTACCTTTAACTCCTAGTGGGTGTGGCTTGTGCCTTTAAGAATATGGAGTTATCACCTTACAATTCTAACAAATACTTATTGACAGAGCTCAAATATCAATACAATTGTTTGCCATCATGTATGCTTCAAGATAAAATATTTTGATACCATAGCATGGTTTGGGAATTATTAATGCAAATATGAGCAAGTATTATTTGATGGAGTTCCGCTGTGGCAACCCCTAACCGGGAAAAGCCGAAAGACACAAACAAACAATTATTTGATGCATAGAGGTGCAGTAGGAGGTAACTGCACACATGCCTGGAGGCATACATGGCTGTAATAAGTTAACTTTGGACGTATATTTACCCGTTTGCCATCAATATCAGTGTGTTTGGGTAAATTTTAGGATCCACATTTTTTTTCTTTTACAATAAAGTTTATTGATGCTGAGTATTCATACTTCTGTCTCAGTAATGATATTTGAAGAACTGAAGAATAGATACTAAGACACAAAGAGGAAAGAATTAAGCATTCATTAGGTCGAAGTGGCCACAAACATGGAAGTGTCCTGATGTCTGCAACAGAAATGAAGAATGACAAAGTCCCATCTGAATGAAGGAGCCTAGAAGACAGAAATAAGTGAAATAAGTGATCCAGTAGTCTGTGACTATCTGATGGACTTGGATCCTGTGAGGCAAAATTGCTAAGGCAAAAGTGATGCTATTTTGTTACCAGATTTGGTTGGATATGATATCCAAGTTCAAGATGGCATACAGTAGAGGCACAAAGATCTCATTAAAGGCAGAATGGCATCTACAAGGAGAGAGATAGCAAGAACTGCAGACATCTTGAAGATGCAAGAAGGTCTAGTAAAACTAACAAATTTTATAGGACCTCCAGAGAAACAAATGTAGGTGCCACCTGAGTCAGTCTTCAAAGGAAGAAAGACAGGGGGTGAATGGAATGCAATAAATTATTATAGTCTTTCATTTTTAGTCATGTACCCCTCTATAAGACCACATCTGAATGTTTGAATTTAGTCATTTAAGAGAAACTGAGAGAGAGAGAGAGACAGAGAGAGAGTTTCTCAAAGCATGGCAAATGATTACTTCAGTCAACATCTTACTATAAGAAGCAAGGGAAATAAAAATAGAATGGATCCTAAGATTGCTCACAAATATGCACTTAGTCTAGAGTTATGTAAGATTGCACTATACGGAACAAGCATTGACTGACATCATTCAACATTATTTCAGGTAAATTATATGGATTAGATGTTATTACAGATGTTGTTTTTCATTTGTTCTTGTTCTTCAGGTTTGCAAAGAGAATTTAGCCCCCCCACCCAGACTTTGAAGATTCAGAAGACCGGGGATGAAAATAAGATGATAAAATATGTCCTGATGAATATTAGAAGAATTAAGTGGACACAAATAAAATAAATACTGCATATGGACTTTAAAGAACTGGACTGTAACAAAGGAATCAAGAAAATAGGAGTAAATGTTTTATTTCTTTTTTTTTCATTTATAAGCACTGTATTGAACAATATCTATCTATATATCTCTCTACTTGATTATCTGTGTGTGTGTGTGTGTGTGTGTGTGTGTGTGTGTGTGTGTGTGTGTGTGTGTGTGTGTGTGTAATATACATGGGTTGCAAGCAATCCAGTGAAATACAACTAAACTCCATTTTTCATATATATATATAAGTTTAAAGATGGAGTTATCAAAAAATGGCACAAATTTCTTTTTTATTGTTTTTGCATGGGAAGACTTGCCTGCTTCCCCTCAACCATGCTAATTTAAATCTAGTATAACCAATATCGCACAATACTGGCATTCTGCAGTCTCACCACTAACAGCAAATTCAATACTCACTCCCTTTGATGTGCATATTATTTGATCACTTGAATACAAATAACATGCACTGAATAACCGTTCAACCACAACATGCAGAACTATATACAAATATATATATATATATATATATATATATATATATGTATATATACATATATATATATATATATATATATATATATATATATATATATATATATATAGTTATATGTGTGTGTGTATGTATGGGTCTACTTTGTTGCATTGAAAGCTCATTTCACTGAATTTGAATTCACCCTGAACAAATCGGTAAAAGCTCAAACTACTGAAAACTCATTTATGCCCTTTTCCCAACTGTAGTATAATTCTGGAGTTAGTATATATAGTTAGGGTGCGTGTGGGGGGTGTAGCCTCACACTTAATTTGGGTATATATTGGTTTCTGGAAATAGTTAGGTTCATAGGTAGGTACTAGGCTATTGGCCCTAGGGCCTATATAAGCCTAGCCAAAAAGGTACCCTGGCTTTCGCCACCCAAGAAAATTATTTTCCTGTGCTCCTGTCAAGCGGAGCCACAGAAGTGATACCCAGGGTGAATTTCCTATTTCCCATCCAATCATCAAGATTTTTCTTGAAGAGTGCTAATGAGGAGCTCTGTTTGACATAGATAGGTAGTCTGTTCCAGAGTATGGGAAGTCTCTGGGACAGGAATCTATCCTTCCAGCATGTTCTGTTTATTGTGGTGACAAGGTTTAGGTCCTTAGAGCATGCAGCTGAGAGGGATTGGGATTTATTTAAGTGGAGCATGTCCAACAGCTCTGGGCTTGACATAGCTTTGTATGTTAGGCAGAGATCGCCTCTGAGGAGGCAATATGCGATGGAGTAAAGCTGGAGTTTTTTGAGATGGTCTGCGTAGGGCATTTGTTTGAGGCCAGTAATCCCCTTTGTGAGGTATTTCTGCAGCCTTTCCAGTTGTTGTAGATGTCTTGTGAGGTACATACCAAAAGGGGCATTGTACTCTATAATGGGTCTAATGAGTGATGAGTAGAAGGGAACAATGACCTCTTTCTTTCTGAATGAGAAACCTTTTGTGTGAGGTGTGCCACATAGAAGGATTTCCTGACCACTATAGCAATGTGATTATCAAAGGAGAGACCCCTATCTACCTGCATCCCAGGGTCTCTTATCACACTTTCAGTGTTAAGTACAGTTATTACCAAAGGTGATGACAATGCACTTTTTGGCATTGAGCTTGAGGCCATGGCTTTGACACCAGGCATCTGTCTCAGTGAGGCCCTTTTGTAGGATGTCCACATCATTAGGAGTTTCGATTATGGCTCCTAGTTTGCAGTCATCTGCGAACTTCGTTAGCCAAAGACCTTCTGTGTTAGCCTGTACATTCAGAGAAGTAGATACCAAACAGGAGAGGACCCAGGACTGAATCCTGTGGTATTCCACTTGTCACTGGTCTGAAATCTGATTTGGAGTCTGCTACTTTCACAGTGTGGGTTCTGTCAGTAAGCCAGTTGGCCACCCATCTTGTGACATAGGGATTTATACCTAGTTTAGTGAGTTTATCTATAATTCCAGAGTGGGGGGTGGTGTTGAATGCCTTGGCGAGATCTAGATAGGCTGTCTGAACCACCTTACCCTCATCTATGGCTTTGGTGACTGCTTCAAAGAATTCTATCAGGTTTAAGAGACATGATCTGCCTTTTACAAACCTGAACTGTGTGGGGTCCAGAGTTTGGAGATTTCCAATGTCTTTGTTTATGAGTTCCATGATGATATGTTCCATGGCCTTGCAGACCGGGCTCGTCAGGCTAATGGAGAGGTAGTTCCTTGGGTCTGTCGTGGCTCCCCCTTTGTGGAGTGGGATAGCCATCATGGTGCGCCATTCAATGGGCACAAAGCCTGAGGTGAGGCTATGACTGAACATGGTTCTTAGGTGGGGTGCCTGTTCGTTCTGTAGTTCATGTAGAAGGCAGCCTGGGATGTTGTCAGGTCCCATGGATGCTGTGTTCTTGGCTTTGGAGAGTGAGGTTTTTACCTGTGCAGCCATGATTACAGGACCTTCGCATTCTTCTGGTATGGAGATGGGCCATTTAGGTGGTGGGGGGGTAAAGTTAGCACTGAACCTATCTGCCAGGATGTTGGCAATATCAGTTAGTCATTGGTATGCATGTCTATGATTTAAAATGTACTGTGTTTCAGCTTTCGGTGAAATATAATATAAAACTAAACTAGGAGGGGGGCTACGCCATCCACACCCCCCATAACTATATATGCTAAATCCAGGATAACGCTGCAGTGGGGAAAAGGGCATATACTTTTTACTTGCCTTACAGTACTCTACACAGTGCCAGTACTTCACTTCAGTGAAATGAGATTCGGTGAAATGAGTTTTTAGTAATTTGAGCTTTCAGCGATTTGGTCAGAGTGAAATCAAATTCAGTGAAATTAGTTTTCAATGAAATGAAGTAGACCCATATGTATATATACATACATACACATAAAATATGTATGTATCTATATGTGTGTATATAGATATATATCTATATATATATATATATATATATATATATGAACACACACACACACACACACACACACACACACACACACACACACACACGTGTCTCAGCTATATATATGTGTGTGTGTGTGTGTGTGTGTGTGTGTGTGTGTGTGTGTGTATAGGTAGGTACTAAGCTATCGGCCTTAGGGCCCATACAAGCCTAGCCAAAAAATGTACCCTGGCTTTCGCCACCCAAGAAAATTATTTTCCTGTGCCCCTGTCGAGCAGAGCCACAGAAGTGATCCCCGGGGTGAATTTCCCATTTCCCATCCAATTATATATATATATATATATATATATATATATATATATGTGTGTGTGTGTATATATAGGGATTCACTTAAAAGAGTGAAAGCCCATAACATTTAAATTCAAACCACTGAGACCAAAATCTTGAAAATTCAAAACATTGAATCCCATAACAATGAAAAACCATAGGAAACCAACAGTTAATGTATGCCAGCACAATTACAG
>NC_056734.1:47835144-47841402 GCF_019279795.1 Protopterus annectens
TTGTTGGACTGTGTATTTCTGTTCAAATTATGCATGTGTTATGCACGCTGTTCAATGGTGTGAATATCTGGGTGTTTGGTTAATGGGAATACTAATGCATGCTGTTACAACTAATTGTGAATGGTATTATACGTCACTAACCCAAACTGTCATGACATAATGCAAAACATAGTACGACAGAGAAGGCGGGTTCCAGCGGACCCACCTCTCCCACCTCAGCTGGCGAGTGCACCTGGCACTAGTGCCGAGTCCAGACCCTCCTCCGGTGGCCCTGTGCCACCTACGGGTGGAAGCGCTGCAGGGGATGGGGCTCGCCCCCCCCTCTGCAAGTGTGGCCGGAGGAGATCCACCACTCACCCTCCGTAGCGTCCGGACTGTGGTGCGTAGAGAGATTCGGGACTCTGTCCTTGAGCACCTACGCCAGCTCGAGGCACGGGTGGCGCAACTAATGGGCATGCCTGTTGCCCCGCCTACACAGCCCCCAGCACAGCCCCGTCCTGGGCAGTGAAGGAACAGTGGCAACTGCCTATGGGTGGGGATATCAGTTCCACTGTTGCCATCTGTGGGCTCATGGGCTCTGGATATCCAAACCTCCATCCCCGTCAATTGTGTAACCCCCCCACACGTGTCATACACCGCCCCTGTATGCGTCTTGTTTGTCTTGTCTGTTTACCTACCCAACCTACCTCCCCAGCTGTACCGACTACCTTCACCTGACATACCACTCTCACCTGAAAAAAAAAAAAAAAAGGGCACTCTGTACCCACAAAAAAATTACGCCCCATACATAGCTGCCCATTCTGCACACATGTCTACTGGACATGGAACCTATCAATTCCAATTGGCTGTACAACAAGTATTATTGTTGTCCTGTCACCTCTCTCAGGGGTGGAAGGTTTCAAATGTCACACCAAATTACATACATATGCACAGCTGTTGCTGATGAAGAAATGGGCAGCTATGGGCCTTACCTACATCCCTCCTGCACATCCCAAGCTTGTTTCCCTACTGTCTTACCCTCTTTGTGACCCCTTTTTCACCACTTTCCTGTCTCCCCATTTTCTTTTCTTTCAAAGAAAATAGCTGGTGTGCTTGAAGAGTAAGCACGTTTAAGTGGTTGTAATCGGTGCGCCAGTGTGCAGAGCTAACCGCCAGTGCGCATGCGTGAGCTCCGTGCAAACCAGCGCTAACCTGGTTACAACTGCTTAAAAGTGCCTTAGTCACTTTGATTGACAGGTCCTGTACTCAGTTCAAAAGCAAAATAAAATCCCACTGTGAGTCCCGAGCCCAGGACCTTGGCAACTGTAGTCTGCATGACTTACCACTAAGCCATGACTCTTATACAAGAACATTGTGCTGAAGTAAATATATCATGTAATAGTAGGAATGAATGTAAAGGGAATATAGATGTGTAGTACACAAAGCATGACATTTAGAATTACTATCAAAACTACTGGATTTCCATAATAGTAGTGTGTGAACAGAAACAGCCATGCTAGTTGGAAGCTAGTAGTTAATAATGTCACTATAGCACCTTGCAAGACACACACATACTCACAGCAGGATAAGCACTGCCCATACCCCACAACCTCTTACAGGAACACATCTGCACCAAGTAATAAAATATGTGGAGCAAAGGCCCTAAACCAGGGACACATTACAAATAATGTTACAACAAACGCAGACAGTTCAGAAAGTAACAGGGTCTGCACTTTGTGGGATGTTTGGAAGGGTATGCAGTCTGGAACTTGAATGTTTGTCACCATATTCTGACTTGAGCCCAGAGTCACTTGCCAGAAAAAGGTGTGCATGAGATATTGACCAAAATATGAGGCAGAAATGTGGACAACCTGCAAATATCTGTACACATGGCGGGTCCGACACCACCATATTTGAATAGTTAAGAGCCTAGACATAGCAACAGTGAATGACTTACAGGGATGCCCCACAGACCCCATGTGAAATGTACAAACAGTAGGCAGAAAGGTGTAACACATGCAATGGTAACTATGGAGTCCTGAAAGTATTCACCACTTGCATGGCAGAAAGTGTAGTAATACATATGCTCATGCTAACCCACAGTCACAACTGCAGCATACCAGACATTTAATGGTGTACCCCACTGATATGTACCATTCCATGAGGCACATAACAGATGAACCTGAAAGTCTCTGGGGCCTGCTCAGCAGCATACTCAAATACCCTAATAGATGTCAAGGCCCACACCATGGCCAGACCACACTGCATGCTGTAACACCCTAGCAGATATAGCAAGCATTCCAAGGTGTGAATGTACATGGAAAATAGGAAAGCTACAGCAGCACACTACAGTCGAGACACCTAGCAGGCATACAAGTAGTGACTGTAAAGGGCAACTATTGAAGCCTTAGCAACAAAGTGCAAGCAAAAGTGAAAGGAAAGCACACACACACACACACACACACACACACACACACACACACACACACACACACACACACATTAACAGTAGTAGTAATTGTAGGTGTCAGTGTACATACACAGTTAGTACAGGAAACTGGAGAAATGAATGGAGGAATGTTAATCTACAACACACCTGGAAATATGAGAGAGATACCAACCTTTACACTCACAGAACATTGTCCACAGCATAACAGCATGGTCCCTGCCCTTAAAATCTGAAAGGGCTACGCCTATCTCACATACCTTTTATAGCACTGTTCTGAAATCACAGTGAGAACTGCAATCAGTACACAACTGGCTGCACGCAATTAGCAAATGCTGGCTAACAATTGGTGCAGAGGCCATCACATGGGCATATGCAGATACCTACAAAAGTATGCTGTACTCCATGTCCACACATGCAATACTTTCATTGCACCCTGAGAAGGACGTGAGAGACAGACAGAGAGAGAGAGAGAGACAGAGACAGAGACAGAGACAGAGAAAACTGCAATTAAGCAGACAGAAACAAATTTTTCAGCAACAGCTACCTGAAAGCTGACAACTGGGAAGTGGAGCAGCAGGACAGAGAACCAGACAGCAACACAAGCAGCTGTGACAAACACAGGTAATGTAAAGTAATACTATAAAGGTCTACATACTGTGAACCCTCCATATGTGTCATTGGTCTGTATCCATATGTATATGAAGATGTGTAAAGGGCAGGGGACATACAGCAACTATCAGTGAAGGCTGTACATAACATTTGTATGTGAGAGCATCTATGTGCACATATCAATGTTGTTTGATTGTAGGTTGTAGTGCCATGTACAAAGTAGGTTTCACAGTTATGTATGTTTAGCAGTATGTTAGTGTGTGTATACAGTATGGTAGACAAATATGTTGATATACCTGTCTAACATATGGATACGTATGTATGTCAACATATGTATGTGTATATATATATATATATATATATATATATATATATATATATATATATATATATATATATAATATGCATATATGTATACATACATAGAGAGAGAGATGTAGGAATACATAGACAGATGTAGATAGAATATTGTACAAACATATCTATGTAATGCACACATACAGATATAGATATATGTAGATACATATACATAGACAGACTGATCTGACTACCTACAGATATGACTGTATATGACGACCTGCAACACAGCCTGTCCCACCCCTCTGTCACTCACACCCCCTCTGTGCCCTCCACATCTATAGCAATATATAGCAATATATGTACATCAATATATATATGTGTATATGTATACGGACATATATATATGCGCCAGTGTACAGGTACATATCCTGTAGTCAGGCTAGTGTTACATAGCACTTCTATATGTGTGTTTAGCTCCTGTCAGAGTTTATGTAGCATGCAACTGGGGATACCATCAGGTCCCATCCATGTTGTGTATTCTGCTGTCCTGCGGGTGGCTCTCACCTGGACATCTGTGATGACAGGGAGGTTACAGTCAGCTGGGATAATTATGCCTTATTTCGGGAGAGGGCGGGGTGACACCTGCACTGAACCTGTCTGCCACAATGTTGTCGATATCTGTGGTGTCAGTGAAATATTTGTTGTTGTGTACTACCTATGGGCATAGAGGATGGCTCCTGACCAGGTTGCTAGCATAACTGAAGAAGGCCTTCTGGTTATCTGTAGCGTCACTCTTGATTTCCCTCTCAAAGTTGCCCATGTATTTTGTATGATGGAAAATAGATCCTTACTAGTGCTGCTCAGACATGCCCTCCCTTTATGGAATTATGCTCTGTCTTGCAGTAGCTTCCATCTTCTGTAATACAATCTGTCTATGGCTGGGGTCCACCAGACAGGATGCTGTTCCTTTGTGGAGAGTGTCTTGGTCATATATGGGATTGCATGATCCATGCATTCTCGGAGATGTCTGTAGAAAGTAATTGTGTAGGGGTCAGCATTGTGGGTTGTATCTGCCACTGGCCCAGTGGGCTGAAAGGATACCATATCACTGTTACAAAGTGTAAAGTTTGTATCTGTAATGTTATGCACTATAGTCGCCTGTGCTGGTGGTGGAGGTGGGATATGTATATCCAGGGCAATCAGTGTGTGGTCAGCTCACAGTAGTTGACGATGTAGGCCATACAGTACCTAGATACAAACCCCAAGAGTGAGGAGGTGCTCTTGACCTGAATCAGTGTTCTGACTGCTGGGGTTTGGTAGTATGTCGTATGGAGTCTGCCAGGTACTGTTGCACAATTGCTGCCTGAGCACTGATACCTGGCCATCTACATGTGTATCCACCAATAGACAGACAGATGCTACATATGTGAGATATGTTGTATCATAACAGTTGAGTGGCATGTGTAGTATATGTGCCAAATTCTGCTGACATATATTGCTGATACCAGGTTATTTTCTTTCGCAGGTACATGGCCCACCCGCCGAATCCCACCTACTCCACAGCTGAGGATGAGGAGATACACCAGAGCCTGGTGCGGGATTATGCAATACTCTTTTCCCGCACCAGCCAGAATCAGCAGGAGAGGGCTGCACTGTGGCAAGACCTTTTCCGTCGGGTAAATGACATAGGCACGCATAATAGGACATATGAGCAGGTACGACATCACTGCAGTGATTTAATCAGACATGTCCATCAGCATGCATCGGATATCTACAGGCAACAGGTCGCCACAGGTGTTGGGGTGGCTACACATCCCCCACTCACCAGACTGGAGGGACTACTCATGAGTGTAGTGGCTCCAGTCCGCCAGCAACAACAACAGCAGCAGACATGCATTATGATGGAGGCTGGAGCCACACAGCAGCAAGACAGTGAACGTGCAGGTAATATGCCATATGTATAGTTGACTGTTGTGTACACTGGTAGTTAATGCATGTGTGAGGTGTGTCCTTGGTTTGTAGCTGTCACCATAGTATTTAATGTGCAAGTGTGATATCCTCAATATTAGCAGCTGACCTGTGAAAGGCGACTGTTGTACTACTGACCTGTATCATACTCAGTAACAATGGCACAGTTGTGCCCATTGACATTAGTTTCTTCACATCTGCAGGACCCTCTGGTATAACAGCAATGCAGCCTATCCATGCTGGTGAGTGTGTATTAACAATTCCTGTAATAGTGTTGATAGTAATAGTACTATTTGGCTCACTTAGTAGTGCTCTTTGTATGCATGTAGGTGTGTCTGTGTCTATGTGTTGATATCACACATACTGAGTACTGTACAATTGTGTGAAACTGTGCATGTGTGCATGTGTGCACCTGTGCATGTGTGCATGTGCATGTGTGCACCTGTGCATGTGTGCATGTGCACCTGTGCATGTGCATGTGTGCACCTGTGCATGTGTGCATGTGTGCACCTGTGCATGTGTGCATGTGTGCACCTGTGCATGTGTGCATGTGTGCACCTGTGCATGTGTGCATGTGCACCTGTGCATGTGTGCATGTGTGCACCTGTGCATGTGTGCATGTGTGCATGTGTGCACCTGTGCATGTGTGCATGTGTGCATGTGTGCACCTGTGCATGTGTGCATGTGTGCATGTGTGCACCTGTGCATGTGTGCATGTGTGCATGTGTGCACCTGTGCATGTGTGCATGTGTGCATGTGTGCACCTGTGCATGTGTGCATGTGTGCATGTGCGCACGTGTGCACCTGTGCATGTGTGCATGTGTGCACCTGTGCATGTGTGCATCGCTGGTAATGTGTAGACATTGTAAACTGTGTTTCCTGTTTCCCTCCCACAGGTTCTGTTGCTGCTCTAGTGTCATGTAGCAGGGAACCTGAGTCAGGTGCCATGGGTA